>NW_003519717.1:0-31645 GCF_000190715.1 Dictyostelium purpureum | reverse complement strand
TCGATAGAAGAAATGAAAAACAAATCAAGTTGAAAGAAAAAGAGAAAAAAGAAAAAGATAAAGCTAAAAAACAAATGGAGAAACAAAAAGAAAAAGAAATAAAAGAAAAGAAAAAAGAAGAAGAAAAAAAGAAAAAAGAAGAGAAAAAGAAAGAAAAAAAGAAAGATTCACCAACATCAACATCAACATCAACACCAACACCAACATCATCATCAACATCATTATCAAATTCAATTAATAGTATTAACGGTAATAACATGAATAATAGTATGAATAATAGTATAAACAACAATAATAATAATATGAATAGTGTTAAAAATACTACCACAACTACAACAACTACAACCACAACTACAGCCTCTTTCCCAATCAGTAGACCCAATAATAATAATAATAATAATAACAATAATAATAACAATAATAATAATTATGGATTTAATAATATGAATAATAATAATCGTAATTATAATAATATGAATAATAGTATTAACAATAATAATTACAACAATAACAACAATAACAACAATAACGACAATTATAACTATAACTACAAAAGAAGAAATAGTCTTCTCATGGCTAATAGACTCTTGTATCACAATGAAATTTTCCATAGTAATATAGTGTATAGCAAGGATTCAAGAGAAACCGTTAAGGATTGGTCACCTCAAAAAGTTATTGATTGGTTAATATCATTAAAATTCCCCACAGAAATCATTTCTGTTCTTGAAGCTCGTGCAATAGATGGAAAAACATTAATTTTTATTTCTGACAGTTTACCTAATGATATTTTATTAGGTTCCTTAGGTATGACTGCTATGGGCGATAGATTAAAATTCAAAACCTATTTAGAAAAGTTATTAGCCCCAAAATAAAGTCAAATATCTACCTTTAGGTTATAGCAATAGCAACAATAATAGTAAAATAAAGATAAAATAAAATAAAATAAAATAAAATAAAATAAAATAAAATAAAATAAAAAAATAATAATAATAATAATAAAAATTAAAATTAAAATTTTAAAATATATATCCAAATTAGTTTTTATTTATTTGTTTTTAATAATATTTATATAGGGTTCTTTTTAATTTTCTAAAATATATGAATTTCTATAAATGCTCTTTAAATGCATCCTTTGTCAAATAGTTTAAAAACAAATAAAATTTTTATGTTTTTTTTTTACTTAAATTTATATTTATTTATTTATTAATTTATTTTAAAAAAAAGACATGGATTATCTTTACTACTTATTTTTATTTTCCCTAAAAAAAAAAAAAATTAATACGTATAAATATATATTTTAAAATTATAATTAAAATAGTTACAAATTGATGTTTAATTGGTTTGGGTTTTTATTGGTTGATTTTGGATCTTTCATTCCAAATTCATGATCGGGGGCGTAAATTATTTGCTGGATTGTTAAACTTTCAGTTGGCCTAAAAACTCTTATTACAATTTTATTTCTTTTTTCACAATAACATATGTCATATTCGCATGATGGTGGATACTGATTCAAAGGGTTGTCAATTTCGAAATCGTCATAGGATTTATTTGAGCTATTATTGGTACTTTTATTACTATTTCCTTGGTTAAATATTTTGTTTTTATTGTTATTACCTAAAAATGGTTTTGAAATAATTTCATCATCTTCATTATCATTTATTGATATAATTTCTTTGTAGTGGTAATGTTTCTTTGATTTCTTTGAAAATACTTTTGACATGTGGTTTTCATTCATTTTAAATTGAATATAAATACCTTAAGCTTCCTTATTATAAATAAAAATAATGAATAAAAATTATTAATTTTACAATTAAAAAAAGATTGTTTTAACAATTGGAATAAACTATTTATTATTTTTTTTTTTTGGTGTGTTTTTTTTGATTGTTTTTTTATTGATTTAAATTAATTTATTATTTAACCTTTTTTTTTTATTGGTAGTTGGTCCATCTAACCTCTTTTGCTTTGTTTAAAATATTAATCAAACCATTTCAATTTTTAAAAATTATAAAAAAAAATATATTTTTTAACCAACTAAATAAAAAAAATATTTTTTATAAACCATCAAATTCTATTAATAAAAATATAAAAAAAAATAAAAAAAAATAAAAAAAAATAAAAAAAAAATAAAATTTTATTTTTTTTAATTTTTTTAATTTTTTTTTATATCCAAACCTATAATGACAGTCAGTTTTTATAAACTGATTGTTTACTTCATAGCAACATATATAAATATATTAAACTGATTTCTTCATAGTATTATAAAATAGTTTTTTAAATTTAATCAAATATAAATAAACAAACATGTTATATGTCTAGAAGACCATAAAAAGAAATCAACCCTAATCCTTGTAACATAGATTGAAATAAATTAATTATGTGTTGATATTCAATACCATGCATTAACTGCCAACAATCATGTTAGAAAATACAAAAAATCATTATAATTAAAACTGAATAAGTTTTTCAAATTTATATTATTTTTTTTTATAGTTTTTTATTAATTTTTATTAGTTTTTATTTTTGTATATTTATTTGTTTAAAATGAAAAATTTATATGATGCTACCAATACATATAAAATATTATTATAATATATATTATTGTAATTCAAACTTACTAGATGGTGATTAAAACTGTTTTTAATTTTACATGATATAAAATTACTTTGCATTTTGGTTATATATTTACTGTGAGTGTGAGAGCACATGTGCCAATGTGTGGTGATTAAAAGAGTGTTAGTGTGTGTTTTTTTTTTTTTAAATCTCAATGAATGTGATTGCATCAAAAATGTTGCTAATTTTTTTATTATTAAAAAAAACATTATATATAGACTTTTATTAAACCTCTCAAAATATATTTTTGTCATCTCTTAGTTATTTTTAAAAAAGTTTTTTTTTTTCTTCTTTAATTAGAAAAAAAAAACACATTCTTTCCCACACTCATACCCCCATGTAAAAAAACACCAAAAAAATTAATTTTTTTATGTGATGATTTCTATATTGACCTTTTCCTTAATTTTTAGAAAAAAAAAAACATGTGTTCATGTTACACAAATTTATTAAATAAAAATTTTAATCTTTGAAAATTTTGAAATATCCCCTTTCCTTTCCAAATTTTTTTTCCATCATGATTACAATAATAGATCAATCTATTCAAAATATAAAAATAAAAAATTAAAAAAATATATAAATTTAAAAATTTTTTATTTTTTTTTTTTCAAAATTTCATTACCCAACTCCAAAATTTAAAATTTAATTATTTGCACATAACATAATTTCTTTCTGTATGTAACTGATATGTATATATTAATTATTTTAACCTTAAAAAAATACCATACTCATATTAAATAAATAATATTTAGTAATCACAATAATAAAAATGAATCCTGAATGTAATCAAGAAATGCAAGTAGCAATAGAAGATATTGAAGAAATATATGAAAACATACCAATATTGAAATACACATTAGAAAATCCATCTCAGAATCTAAATCACAAATTAAAGTTGTCTTATGTTATAAATGAACCAACTGCCCCTCTTCCTTTATTTGGTGGAATTTTTTCAACTTTTGGAGTAGAAAAAAATACAAATATAAAATATTACAACTATATGGATTATTTAAAGCAAAAACCACCCATTACTAATAACCAAAATAAAAACAATATAAATCAAAACAATTTTAATCAAACAAATAGTATTTATAATCATTTTAATAATAATAATTTAAATAATTATTTTTATAATAATAATAATAATATGAATAATGTAAATAATAACAATAATATATATAATGACTACAACTGTACAACAACAACAATAACAACAACAACAACTACTACAACTACAGTAGAGCCACAAAATATAAACAACACTGATGTTCAATGCCAAGATCAAGTTTTTACTGAAATTAGTGATATAGAACAATCAGAAATGGAGCTTATGACTCTAGAGACTCTACGTTCTGTTTTTTTAAACAACCAAAGATAAAAGCTATTTTAAATAAAACCTGTATATAAATGTATTTTTTGTAGATAAAATCTTTAATAAAAATAAAAACCTTTGAATTTAAATTTTATAAAAAAAAACTTTCAAAAATTATCAATTCTAATAACAATGATAATATAGAAACCATTATTAGTATTTTTTATGTTTAAAAATAGGACTTTTTTTTTTATTGGTACACTTATAAAATGTTTAAATACATTTCTTTTAAAACTAAAAAACTAAAAAAAATTGGAAAAATAAAGGGTGAATGATTATAAAAAACTTATTTTTATTTTTGTAAATTACTTAAAGATAAACATTAGAGCTATTGTTTGTTGAGGGTGTTTTATATGGTACTTGTGATACTATTTGAACTGGTGATACTGTTTGAACTGGTGATACGATTTGAACATTGGTGTTACCATAGTTATGGCCATAATAGGAATTAGTTGGTTGGAAAGCGTTGGTGAAATTATGAACTTGATAGTCAAAATTTGAATAAGGATTGTCTTCTTGGGGGTGGCTGAGCGGATCACTTCTTAAAATATATTCAACATTATTTGGGAACAAGTAACCGAGAATATCTTTTAATCCTGGTAAATACTAATAGAAAAAAATAAAATAATTAATAAATCTATTGATTGATACAGTTTTAAAACTATAAATAAATTATATTACATGTAGAGGTTGACAAGGGTATATTGGTAATGTTGGAGTAGGAGTAGGAGTAGAACTATAGTTTTGGTTTTGTGAATACATTTAGAAATGAAATAAATAAAAAAATGAATTGTAATTATTTAAAAAAAAAAATTACATTATTATTATATTTATTTATTTCTTTATTTAATTTTTTTTTTTTTATTGTTGTTTGTTTGTTTGTTTGTTTGTTTTTTTGTTTGTTGTTGTATTTCTTTCTTTCTTTCTAAAATTAGATAGAAATATAAATGTTTGAGTGTGTGTTTTTGTGTTTTTGTGTTTGTGTGTGATTGTTTGTTTATGTGTGTTTGTGTGTGATAATGTGTTTTTGTGTGATTGTTTGTGATTGTTTTTGTGAGTTTATTTTTAATTAATTTTGTGTGGTATTTGAAAAATAATTTTTTATTACAATCAATTATATGAAACACTCCATAAAAAACAAAGCGTTCTAATAAATCGGTAGAGTAGTGATTGATGTTCTTGTGACTCTCTATTTTTTTAATTCTTGGTGTTGTATCTAATTTAAAACTAAATTTAGAACATTATTAAATTATAAAAACTAATATAAATACCTATCAAAATAAAAACAATATAACTTTCGAGCAATACAGTTTAAAAATTTCATCTTTACAATTTTTTCTGTGTTACTGTGTTTTATTTATAATTCCTTTTTCATCTTTTCTCTTTTTTAATATAATATTAGTGATAATAAATAAAGTAACCTAAAAGTGCCTGGGGGAAATTTAAAAGACAAACATGCCAAAAATATATATGTAATTCATAAGAAAAAAAAAAAAAAAAATTGAAAATTAAAAAAATTTTGAAAAAATAAAATTTTTTAAAATTTAATAAAAAAGTTACATATAATTTCATAAAAAATTAAAAAATTAATATGTTAAGTGTTATAATAATAGTATTTTAGGAGGTCAAAAATTAATGTGGAGTTGTGTGTAATGTGTTGTGTAGTGTGGAATAAAAAACTGTGTTTTTCAAAATCATATAAACATTAATAGTTTATATTTAGCTTTTTAATATAATTGTAAACAAAAAACTATGGGTGTTTTTTTGGTATTCTCAAATTAACACTCACACTTTTTTCAACAACACATAGAACATTTATCATTATCTATTTTTTTTTTTTTTTTTATTACTTGTGGCCCCTTAAAAAAAAAAAAATAAAAAAATAAACACTTACTCACACATTCACACAACCACTATCAGCATCACTAGCCCTATGCAAACACACAAGCAAAAATATAATAGTATATATATATTATAATACAGAAATTAAAATAAAAAAAAAAATTGAATAAATATAATAAAAACAAAACAAAACAAAACAAAACAAAACAAAAAAAAAAAAAAAAATAATAAAAACAAAAATACTAGTTTATATAAATAATAAAACAAACAAATAAATAAACAAATAAATAAATAATATGCATATTAATTACTATAGAAAAACTTCAATTAATAATAGTGAGGATAATAATGGTAATAATAATCATGTCCCCAGAAAGCTATTAGCAAAGAAAGTAATTCGTGAATGCAGTGTTTGTCAAGTTACATCAGAGGAAAGAATTGCCGAATGGTGCATTGGTCCAGGAGGATGTGATTTATGTGGTGTTTGCGGGTTAAGATATAGAAAAGTGTTGTCAATAGAAGAACCATTCAAGGAAGATCCCAATTATATTAACACTCAGTCTCCAATGATGTTCATTAAAATCATCTTTATCATCACCTATAAAATGCCCATCTCAAAATTTAAACAAATATTCATCACACTCCATGAAGCCTTGAATAAAACAACTGGCCACAATGACTTTTTCTTGAAATTAGATGACAACAATTTTCTTAAAGTAAAAGATAATTTATTTGAATTTTTACATTTAAAACACTATGAATAAACATAAACAATAACAACAACAGCAACAAAATAAACAATATTTTATATTAAAAGCTACAATTGTAACAAAAGCAGTAATAATAAATAAATAAATAAATTTTATATATTAAAATCTTTTGTTTTTTATTTTAATTTTTTTTTTTTTTTTTGGATTTGGATTTGGATAAAAAAGATGTAAACTATGGATACAAAACATAAATAGATTTTTTTTGTTGAAATTTCTTTAAAGATGGATTGGGTTTTATGTAGATCTTTGGAAAAATCTTTGATAGTCTTTTCGTATACTAATAATACCTGTACATTTTCTATTTGCCAAAATATATAAATTGATTTGCCAGCACCAGTTGATCCCATTATTGCTTTTACAAACCCAGTACATAAGTCTCTTTTTAATTATTACTTTATATAATAAGTTTTTGAATGTGAAACAACACATATCCATTGCCATCTATTGTTTGCTATTTGTTGAGTGTGATTTTGTGATGGGAAAGAAGATGGAGATGTAATATAATTGATTTATTGTTTTGTCTATTACTTTTTTTTTTAATTTATACTTTTATTGCTTCCAACATTAGCAAATCTAAATTTAGGATAATAATGAGATATATTGTAGAATTTTGTATTTGAAAGACTTTCACCACTACCTGTAACCAAAAGAAGTTCTGGGATCATTGAGTTAATACCTAAAAATGTTGCATCACCCTATCGAGTGTTTCTGGTGTTCCTCTAAGACTAAAGTATGTATTTTTACAATGACAGTTAAAAATACCACATTCTATAAATTCAGCAAAAAAAGAAAAATAGTTTTTACTAATTGAACTATATCCATAACCATTAAAGTTTGGCTTTAAAAGAGTTTCTTGTGAGGATACATAGCTTTTTAATTGTTTGTTTTCTTAAAGGTTTGTAAAGATAAGGGTGCCAGGGTTATAAGAAAGTGAGGTGAACGAATTCTTGAGACCTTCTGTTGAAAGTAAATATGGTTGAGTTTTACCGTCAGTATAGATTGAACTGTGAATGAAACTAACTCTTGAATAAACTAACTCCATATTATCATTTAATGTTACCCTTGTTGATCGTTTGGCAATGGCATGACTATGTATCTTTGTGACTGTCCATGCTCCATATTACACCATATATTTGTTTTTGTATTAATATCGTTGATACAAACATTTGTATCACTTTGGATAATAACACTATATGTTGAGGTTGGTGTTGGTTTACTAAAATACCATGTTTTGTTATTTGGATATAAATGTGGATTGGTGTCAATATATAGTCCCATTGAAAAGTCTCCATGATTGGCCATAAGATAATCACGACCATTGGTAATAAAATTTTTTGTGGGGTTTAAACTAGTATATAAACCAAATCTATCGATGTAGTTACCGGGGATCAGTGGCATAATACCAATTGTGCTTATAGCTGGACCAAATCTACTCCAAACCATTAAGCCTTTACTATTTTGAATAACGATACCCAATTTACGACCATATGAACCTCCTGGTAAAATATTAAGATATTGACCTCCAAAATCATTGTTGAGAGTGCACCATGTGGAAAACTGAGCAGTTGCGGACAATTTTACACATAAATTACCATCTGTTTTAAGAACAGCTACAGGTGAAGTAGATGGAGAAAAATCATATGGGCTCCAAACCTCTTCATTTTTTAATGTAATTTGAATCCTCTATTAGTAAATGATAATACAGTATCATCCACTTTAATATTGTAATTAACAGTTAATAAATTGGAATCGGAGGCAACAATATGACCATTTGGAGTTAATGGAATTGATTCTTTGTTATGGACTGGAAGATTTATATTTGATCTACGATCAACAATTCCCTTGTTACTATCTAGTAAAAGCCAAATTGCAACGGTTTCGATAAGGTAACCAAAGCTATCAATTGGAATAATTAAATATCTACCATTTACTAATTTATTATTACACCAAACTGGAGCAAGATTTCTTCCAGAACCAACACAAAAATTAGAATCATCTTTGAAATAAAATTGTTAGTTTAGTGAGGTATTTTATTTTACATATCCCCATACTTTGATATGTTAAATACATTGGTAAAATCATCAGATAATAAAACCCATCTACAATATATAGCCTCTTGTGGAACTTGATTATTTTGAAGAGGGACTACTAAATATCTGACAATATGTTTAAGAGTTGGGCTACACCAAATATATTCACCATCACCTTTTATTGAAGTAACACATACTTCTCTGGCAGCACTACTGAATTCCAATTTATATTGGGGAAAGGATTTTCTTCTGTAAATGGCATAACTATGTGCTTTGTCGATGAAAACATTATAGATGCCAATATAATTATTCAAGGAGGTGCAACCCAAGTGGACTCTCAAAAATACTATCATTCAACAATAAAATGTACTATTCCAACAACTATTTCTATCCAACAAAAATGCTTTTTACTGGTATTGGTTCTTTACAATTCAAATCTCAATCTAAACTAAGCTATCAATTAACCTTTACTTCATATGATAGAAAACCAAAAGCATTTAAAATCTATTTAAGAGGAAATCCGATGGTAGTTGGTAATTTAGAACTCCGTACTTACCAAGCAACAGGTTCTGATCAAAGCTGTGTAGAATACTTTGGAAATGTTAAAGCATCTTTATAGGAAAACAGAAGGATATATTTGGGAATTAGCAACTGTCACTCTTGAATCAACTGACCAAAACTTCATAATGATTGAAAACATTGGTATACCAATTGCATTCAACAATTTAATTGTTAAAGATTTAGACTATTAAAAAAAACTAAATAAAAATAATAATTGGACCAATTTTAAAACTAATTTAAAACATTTCTATAAAACAATATTAATTTAGCAATTTCTTTGAAAGTTCCTTATCTACAGCTAAAATTAAAGCTATTTTTATTACAATGTCTAAATATTTAGGAAACAATTAAAAAATTAAACATGTATTCAAAAAAAATTAACAGGTCTTATTATAATTTTTGTTATCTTCATTATCGCTATTTATATTATTATCCCAATTTTCATATTTGAAATTAAAAAAAAGGTTCAAAGATTTTAAAATCTTAGAATTAAATATTTATTTCTATCTCCTTTTTTTTATAATGATTAATTTTAAATTATCCACATTAATTTTTAAAAAAAAAAAGTGATACTTAAAATTTTAATTTTTTTTTATTTACAAGCCAAGAAACTATAAAGTATTTTAGACTTAAATGTTCATCAAGTTCAGGAAATGTTAGAAAAAAAAAAGTTATCAATATGATCATAACAGAACAATAAAACCGTGATAATAAATTAAGTTTACAATATAAATTATTTTTAAAATAAAAAATTAAAAAATTTTAAAAATTTTTTTATTTATTAACAATTTTTATAATTATTGTGTTTATAAATTGTTATCAATTTATAACTTTAATTATTACGATTATTTTTCTTCAATAACTTAATTGGTGGTGAACTATCTGATCCATAGAATAAATATTTGTAATCAATTGGAGCATGGGGTGATACCATTAAAAAATTTCTTGTTGGAAAACATTCATCTGATAGTGGTACCATTTCACCAAAGATAGATGCGTCAATTTCTTTAAGTGATGAACCTTTTTTTTGTGAAGAGTCAATTTCTTTACCTGAGAATTTTTTTTTTTGGGATGCGTCCATATTTAAATCTATAATTAAAAAAAAAAAAAAATGTTTAATATTATATTTGATTAACAAATAATTAAAATTAAATAATAGATAGTATATAGCAATATATAATATTCTATAAATATTCTATTATGATATAATGTTTTTTTATTCATACATTTATAGCTAAGAAAATAATTATATTGTGTTGAATTATAATAATAACAATAATAATGAATGGATAAAAAAAAAAATTATTTAAGTTGTTTTTTTTTTTTAAAGGGGTGTTATTTTTTATATAGCGAGAGTAATTATGTTAATTAAATTAACAAAAAAAATACAAATAAATATAAAAAAAATAAAAATTAAAAAAATATATAATTATTATCACTCAAAAAAATAAGTCTGTTCAAATAAGGAAATAATAAAAACTTTAAAGTAGATTAAATAAGATTTGTATTAGAGGAAAAAAAAAAAACAAAGATTTGTATGAGAGGAAAAAAAAAAAAAAAGAAATAATTAAAAATTTTTATTCTTTGGAATTCGAAAGATTAATTTTTTTTAACAATAATAAACAATGAGAGATTAGTTTATATACAAATAAAACTAAAAAAGAGGTTATATTAAATATTTTTTAATATTTTTAATTATACTAATTTTTTTTTTTAAAGTATTTTAAAAAAAATTTCCATTTGACCGCTGCTTCTTTAGAAGATCTTGATTTTGATAATATGGGGGTTGATAGAATTTTTACAAAAATAACCTAAATAAAAAAATGAAATAATTTATAAAAAAGAAATTTTTTTTTTTTTTTTATTATTTTTTAAAAAATAACATATATAAAAAAGAAAAAAGTAAAGTGAATTATTATTAATACATAAAATAAAATAAAATGTGGTTGTGATAGTGGTTGTGGTGCCATGTCGTTATTGTTATTTATTATAAATATTCAATTTGTTTTATTTTATTAAATTATTTTTTATTATTAATTTTTGTATGTAAAAGAAGTAAATTGAATTAAAAAAAAAATTAAAAAAAAAAAGGAATATTAACACATTTTTGAACATACACAAAAATATATGTGTGTTTTCAACTGTTGAATTTTAAAAAACACTACCCTCAGGATTTATAAACCTAATTTGTTATCAGTTATAAGAAGATAAAAAACAATCATTGTGGAAACTTTGATCGTGTGTTTTTTGTTTATAATAAAAATTATTTTTAGAGTTTTTAAATTTAGATTAAATCATAAAAAACCCACAAAAACACACACATATAAAAATAAATATGTAATGGGTGAAATAAAGTTTTTTTAATTATTAAAATGCTAAAAAAAAGAAATTATAATATTAAAAAAAAGTTTATTTCTTAATAGAAAAAAAAAAAAAGAAAGTTTGAAAATTTTATTAATAATTGTTTAAATTTATAAATTAATTTGCACTATTATTTGCTTGTTGGAAAACTTGTACATCTACAACATAATATTTTGGTACCGATTAATGGCATTAAATTTGTTGATTTGGTCGAGTGTTGCTCGGTTTCATAAACAATATTACATAATAAACATTTTGGCAGGCTATTACCATACATTCTCTTAATTTCTAGCATTGAGTCATTTGAGCAAATGATTATGGGATCATCTAGATGAGCGCCATAATATCTTTGATTTCTTAAAACAAACAAACCTAAACAACCAGCTCTGAGGCTATTAAATTCGACTGGGGAGTTTTCTATAAACTCTTGATTTCTCATGAGCTCTTCGGTCTTTTGACAGAGTATATCTTCGATTGCTTCTTTTTTCTCGATAATGTCATATAGTTCCTTTTCTGTTTCAAGCCAACCTTTAATTGTGTTTTCGTATGATTCTTGAAGCTTTCTAATTATCTCTCTATTTCTACTATCATTATCACCAGAAACAGCATTGGTTTCTATTTGATTAATATAACTTTGAATTACATTAACGGCGATTTCATTGGGTGATGAATTTAATATATCGATTGGGCTACCACAGCTTAGTTTTGAAAAATCTGATTTAAATTTATCCATTCTGTCCTGTGATTTCTTCATAATAACTTGATAGTTAATTTTATTGTTATTGTTATTGCTAATAATGCTGCTGTTGTTGTTTTTGCTATTGCTGTTAGTGTGGTGATGGTGATTATTAAATAATGACGAACCTGTCGTGGTAGTAGTTGTGGTTGTGGTAGTAGTTGTATTTGGGGTAGTTGTTGTAGTTGGTAGTAATTTATCTTTTTCCTCTTCTTCTTTTTGTTCCTGTTCTATTTTTTCCTCCAACTCTTCAAGTTCTTGTTTAACACGATGAGATTCCAGCCATTGATTAAAGTTCATTCCCAAAGTATTTACAATTGATAGATCTATTTTGGCCATATTTCTATAGAAATCTATAATATGCTTTTGTCTACAAGCTATAGCTTTAAAGATTGGTGATTCGTTATTACAATCGACTGTATTAACATCGGCTCCAGATTCGATGAGCTGTTCTGCAATTGAGAGACGACCAAGTCCAAAAGCCCAATGAAGTGGTGTCATACCGCTGTTGTCCTTAGAGTTAAGTGAAAAAACATTGACAGCTTTGAAAAAATCAATAAAAGTAGTGACCACACGAGAGCTATTATCTTGAACGGCATAATGAAGACCAGTAAAACCTCGATTATCTTTTAAGCAAGCTAATTGGGGTTGAGTGTTTAAAAGATGTTTAACCAAGTCATAGTGACCTCTTTCAGCAGCAATGTGAATACCTGTGGCACCAAAATCATCACGAGCGAGAACATTGGCTCCAGAGTATAGGACCATATCAACAATAGCTGTAGAACCAGAATAACATGCCATATGAAAAACGCTGTGACCACCGTTGCCTTTAATTAAAAGATTACATCTTCTGTTAATTAAAAATCTGGCAATATCAATATGACCCTCTCTAGCGGAAACCATAACCATTGTATTACCTTGTGAGTCACGAATACTATTAATTGAATCGTCATTTTGTTCATTAAATAAAGATACAAACTCTTCAATATTATTATTAATGATACAGTTGAAGTAGTACTGGCTGTTATTGTGGTTGTGATTGCTATTAGTTCTAATATTACTTGTTATCATGAAATAGTTGTTATTGTTGAGGTTGAAACCATTGAATTGATGATTCATTGATAATGATGGATCATCATAATCAATTGGTGAACTTTTATGACGTTTTTTAGCTCCTCCTTCTGGAAACTCTATATTTTTAAATTAAAAAAATTAGTGTAAGAGAAAAAAAATAAAAAACTTTGCATATAGTATAACAAATGCTTACCATTATATGAAAAGTTGTATGATTTGCCAGTTTTAGACTTATCACCCAAATTTTTTGTTGTTGAAATTTTAGAATAACGAGCTACTACACTATAAATATTTGCTGTTTCACGAGATGGCGCAGAGAACGATAAACAGAATGAAGCTTGTGTAGGCATATAAAGGGAATCTTGTTTAATAATGTGTGGTGGGTGGTCTGGTAATTCATTTACAGGTTTATATTCTACACTAAGTAACTCGGTTCTTCCTTTCTTAAAGTAATTACCGTAGGCTGTAACATTAGGTTGTTGGCCAACATAACATCCATTTGGAACTAAACGAACGATATCTGGACCCGGTAAAAAATCAGTATGGCAAAATATTGTAATTGGATTTGAAATGACACTACTTATAGCTTTAATTACTTTTCTAATAATAACATCGAAACGGATTGAGAATGAACTGGTTGGATCATGCTTCTTTCTATCTATACGCATATCAGCGAACCTAAACTTGAAAGTGCCATCATTAGATGAAACAGCGGCTTGTGAAAGAATTATTGATTCAGGTTCTGAAATAGCCACCACAATCAAATCACTTGCTTCTCCTTTATAACCGACCACTTCAACAACTGGTGGGGGAACTAAAACATGACCTTTAACTGTATAAGTTGGAAATGGTGTATCAAAGGTATTTACAACCATAATACTAACATTTTCTTTTTTTATGATACTATTATTACTGTTTATATTATTATTTTGAAAATTACTATTACAATTGGTTTTTATTATCAATATTATATTCTTGTTTAACATTATAAATATCATTACTATTATTTGTATAAAATAAATTTTGTTGTGGTGATGGTGATTGCATTACTCTTGATGGTGATGAGAGGAATGGTTGAGATTGGGGTGATGGTACATATGAGGTGATTGGAGAATAACTTTGTGGTGGTGGCGATTCACAAAATTGGTGATTCATAATATTACTGTTGTTGCTGCTATTGTTACAATTACTATTATTGTTATTTGTATTTAATTTTTGTTGTTGTTGTTGTTGCTGTTGTTGTTGTTGTAATTGTTGGAACTGTTGAAGACTAACCATATAGTTGTGATATTGATTTATAAATTCTCCAACCTTCATGCCAGTTTTTGAGAATACCATGTTTGGATCTAATTCTAGGCCATTATAGCTGTTTAAGTCACAGGGTGGTGGTGATGATTGGAATAATGAAAAACCAATATTACTATTAATTATTGAAGTGTTACAGTTATTGTTCATACTATCCATATTACTATTATTTATATTATTCATACTATTTATATTCATATTATTGTTATTTATATTATTATTATTCAAACCACTATTATTAATATTATTAATATTATTAATATTATTATTGTTATTACTATTTACACTATTACTATTATTACTTTTAACTCCACTACTAGTACTGCTAATGGTACTTCCACTACTGGCACTGCTCCTACTGCTTCTACTACTTTTACTACTGCTACTGCTATTGCAACTATTACTATTATTGTTACCATTTGCTTCGTTTTCTTGTTTAATATAAATACTATAATTGTTATTATTTACATAGTAAGTACTTTGACCAAATGAATTACTATCATTTGTATAATAACTACCATTCAAATTATTGGAAAAACTATTATTGTTTGATGATGAATTGTTGTTAGTGACACTGGCGTTATTTAGATGGTTGTCATTATTGCCATAGCTATTGTAAATATTTGAGTTATCAATACTATTGTTATAACTGATGAGATCGTTTGAGCTTTTATAACTATCCATTTTTTATTTATTTTATTATTTTTATGATACCAATGAAATTAATTTTGACTAAATATAGAAAAAAAGAGAAAAATTAGTGCAATGATATAAATATTAAAAAAAAGAAAATAATGAAGAATTTACACTCTTAAAAACAAAAACACCACAATAAATTTAACAAACAATTATTAATGTATATATTAACATATTATTAAATTATTTGTTGTGAATTGAAAAAAAAATATTCTTGAAAAAGATGAGAAATTAAAATTAAATAAAAAATTTAGATTATTTATAATAATATAAAAATAGTTTAACAAATAATTATAAATTATTAAAAAATAAAAAAATATAGTTTAGAAAAAAAAAATTAAAAAAGTAAAATAAAAAAAAGAGGGTATTATAGAAATACTCTTCCAAAATAAAGCGAAATATCTTAAGATTCTGAGAGTGATTATGATAAAAAAAATTTAAAAAATTTAAAAAAAAAAAAAAAATTTTGGTTGGTAATGACAAAATTAAATTTAAATGGTTATAAAATAAATTCAAATCTTACTCTATATTATTAACTTTGAAAAAATATTATTTTCATTATATTTAATTTATTTATAGTTTATTTATTTGTTAATTTTAAGACAAAAAAAAAAAAACAAATAATAATAATACTAAAATTATTTATTTATTTATTTATTTATTATTTATTATTTATTATTTATTATTTATTATTTATTATTTATTTTTTAAAAACAAAAAAAATATTTTTTTGTATTTATATTTATATTTGTGTTTGTATTTGTATTTATTTATTACTATAAAGAAATTAAAATTGAAAAAAAAAAAAAAACTTATTTTGTTTCAATATTTGTGAGTGTGTTTGTGTGTATTTTTTGAAAATTGGGTGTTTTCACCTGGATAGCCAAGACTAACCCGAGTTCATTTCTTTTGTGGGTGATGGTTTTTTCTTATTATTATCACTACTATTATTATTATTATTATTATTGTTGTGTTGTTATATTATTTTTGTTGATTTTAATATTTGTCCATTTATGTTGTTATTTCTATTTATTTATTTATTTATTTTTGTTATTTAGTTGATAAATAAATTTTTATTTTTTTTAAAAATTTTTAAAAAAAATTTTTAAAAAAAATTAAAAAAAAAATTTATTGATAAATCTTTCAAAAAATAAATTAATTGGTCTGTCAAAAAATAAATTGATTAAATTGAAAATGAATATATCTATTTTTTGCAAAACAAATATTGACCCATAACTTTTATTTATTAAATTAAATTGTTATCCTAATTATATTTAATTAAATATTTTATATTTTTTATGTGAAGATCAAAAAAAAATTAAATTGCGGATTAGTATTTTTTAAATAAAAAAAAAAATGACCAAGTTATATAAATAAGGTTTTTATTATTTTATTTTAAAAATATAAATACATTTGATTATTTGATTATTTGATTATTTGATAGGGTTTAGTTTAATTTTTTTTTTCTTCATCATTAATATTACTGTCACTGCTTTCTATATTTTTCTTCTTTTTATTATCAATTTTGTTTTGATGATATTTCCAAGCACCAAATACACCACCTGCAGTAAGTAAAGTTAAACCTATTGGTAGGGTTACTGCTAATGCAATTGTTTTTGTTCTCTTGCTCTTTTCATTTGATGATTTTTCAAGGTTGCTTATGGTGGAGTTAATAAAGCTGTCACCAACCTTCAATGAGAATGGGATGGAAAGAGTTGTATTGGTGGTTTCATCCTGAGCTAAAAGAGTCTTGTTAAAATCATTTGGTAGAGTGAGTTGACATTTGATAAAATCATTGGTGCAGTTTTTGTTATCACCAGTGCCATGATATGATAATGTGCAGTTGTCCATACCAAATGATGTGTTGAAAAGGGTTGGTAAGTTAATAACCAAAGGTGTTCCAAAATTCATTCCATTAAATTCCAATATTATCAAACCTTTGTTTTCTTTATAGGAGAGTTTTGAATTGTAAACAATACCTTTTTCTCTTACAATACTATATGACTTGGAGAACAAACCATTTAAATATAATTTTAATGTTGATGTTTTTGCGCCTTCTTTAACTGGTATTGAAACATTATTTCCATTAATAGTTATATTTGTATTTTGATCATCAAAAGTGGCATGTAAAAGTTTATATGGGTCGGTGTTTGCAGTGAATGTGGTTAAACTGTCGCAATAGTATTGAACTACAGGATTCGAAGAGAGGCACCCAAAAGAGGTCGGAAACGAATGGTCATTTGCAAGTTGGCATTTTACTAGTTCCATGGTATAGTTATCAGATTGAATACCATCAATTGTGATCACAATATTTGCAGAGATTTCTAAAACATCGATTTTGAAACTAATTTGATAATCATTTATAACGACGCATGTTTTTGAAACACCTTTATAGGTAAGATTGCACAAAGATGAGTTTGTACCGAAATTATTTCCATTAAGAGTAACAGTACTTAGAGGATCATCAAATACTACACTATGATTTGATACTAATGCTTTAGCATATGAATATTCTACAGGGATATCTTTATCAGCAAATGTGATGAGGGCTTGTTTTTTACCAGTTCCTTGTTTAACGTTAAATGAATAGGTATTGTTAGCGTTTTCACCAGTCACTTGCATGCTTAAATATTTCAATACTGGTTTATTGTTATAGTATTTACAATCATAGTAATAAAGTAAAACATTTAATGGGTTCTTTCCATCAGTTGATGGGGATGATATTGGTTTTATAAATGGTTCTGGGGTAATTGGGGATTGGTTCGATTTAACACCATTTACAATTAATTGTGCGCTTGCATTTCCGCAAAAGAATGGAACGGTGAACTCGGCAATAGTTTCATCAGGTGAGATAGAGTTTGGTAATATAGTAATCTTTTGATTGGTGTTATATGTAATTTCCAATACAGTAGAGTTGTGTTTGGTACTACCTTGGCTTGTACCTCTTACAGAGAAGCTTGTGCCGTTTTGGGTAATTGATGCTATAAAAGGTTTTGCATATTCAAATACTAAGTTTTTCAATGAACAAATATTATTTACGCATAATTTTAGTTGATGTTGTTTTGTATCTGCTGCTTCATTCGAGAGTTTACAGGTGATGGATGTGGTATCAAAAGGTTGAGTTGCTGTACATGGTTTATTGTCGACTGTTATGACAATATTATTTTGGTCTGATGACGAAATGAGGTTTGTACCGTTGATTACAACTATACCTTCGTTATATTGTGTGATATTGGTAGAATAGGATGTTGGGTTTGGTGGAATTTCGATAGGTTTATTGGCTGATAATATACCGATTGAGACAGAAAGATTTAAGGATTGGGTGTAATTGAAAGTGAAGTTGAGTACAATTAGCTCGTGATCGATAGATACTATTTCACTGGAGTTTATTGGTACATTGTCTATTAATATGGAAGCTGCGTTGGATGAGTTGAAAAAATTGGCACCATTAATTGTTAATTGCTGATTCGATGCATCATATAGAGTGGATGAAATTGTTGGTGATTGGTAATAAAAAAAGGCACATTGACCTCTATTAAAGTCGAAGCATACTTTTCCTTTCCCATAACCAGGTATAATTGTCGCGGTAAGAAGGTTTGGATTGTAATAGGGGTCATAAGGATCACCGGCCACATAGGTATAAACATATTCGCTGTAAGTGCCTGGTTTGTAAATCAATAGTTTATTTAAATCTCTACAACCACATCTCATGTATTCTCCGGATATATTGACTATAGCACCTCTTGTTGGAGGATTAGTAAGGAATGTTACATTGGTTGCTCTAAACATACTATCGTAAAAGTCATTACTTTGGAAATCGCAAACGGTAATGTTTTTGGCATTGTGCCTTGCACAAGCTTTCATTCTTGATCCCCAATATAGCGAACTATTTGTAGAGTATGCAGTAGCATTGATAAAGTAGGAGGGATCTCTAAAAAAGGCTTCACTCCAATTGTAGTAGATCGTGGTAAATGGTAGTTTAAAGTCTACATCTTTATAAAGGGTCATATTAATAGGGAGATATTCAAAGTCTCTGAATAAAAGTACTTCGGCTTTATTACCCTTCGAATGAATCTCTATAAATAAATAAATAAAAAAATAAAAAAATAAAAAAATAAATTTAATTAATATTTTTATTAAATAAATAAAAAGATTTTTTTTTAAAATATAAAATAATTACCTATACATAAGAACATAGAAATTTGTATGGTTACTAAAAACAATATACCTATTAACTTTTTCATTTTGAAATATTAAACACACTAAATACAAGGTGTTGATTTATTTTTTGATAAATGTAAAAAAAGAATTTGATTATTTTTATTTATTTTTAATTTCATAAAAAAAAAAAAAAAAAAAAAAAATAATAAGAATAAATAAAAAAATCAAAATAAATAAAAAAAAAAACAATTTTGTAGTTGAGATATATTTTTAAATGGTATTTATTTTTAATATTTGATATGCGGGGGAGGGTTAAATATCAATTTAAATATTAGTGCACAAATATGTGCACAAATGTGTGCTAATTTAAATACGTTAGAAAATATTTTAATATATTTGTGTGGGTGGGGGTAATTTAATATATATAATTATATATAGTTTTTCCCATATAAAATGTATTTTATTTATAATAATTTTTTAAAAAAATAGAAAAAAAAAAAAAAAATTACAACTCCCACATCAAAAAGGAAAATATTCAAATTTGATGAAAATTACAACACCACATTATAACAAAATTAAATTAAAATAAAAAAGAAAAAAAAAGCTATTTTTAAAATTAATATTAATGTGAAAGTATTATTATTATTGGATATTTATTTTTTTAATATTAAATATATATTTTAAAAAAAAATATTTTGAATGAAGATTTTTTTAATATTAAAAATATATTTTTAAAAAAAAAAAAATAAAAAAAAATAGTATTATTATTTTACATATATAAATATTTAATTTCTAAAATATTCTTACATAGAATATGTTTAATAAATTATTTCTTAAATAATCACACACATTTTTATAAAAAATAAAAATAAAAAAAAAAATTAAAAATATCAAAAAAAAATTGGAAATATCAAAAAAAAAAAATATGAAAATTAATTTTTTATTTTTATTTTTTCTTTTAAACCAATATTACGTATTTATTTATGGTATCTGTCAAATCACAAGTAACACAACATTAAATTGTCCAGAGTCAATTGCATCATGTAGTTTAATTGTTTTAAAGGATTTTTCAAATAAACCAACTATTTTAAATTATCCACTCACTAAAACTGGTTCACAAAATTTTTTAGAGCTTTCAAACTTATCAAATGGTTATATATTTTTAGAAGGAACCAATGAATGCACAGTAGATATTCCGTCAGAACCTTACATCGACTCAGTAGATAGTCCTGCAGCTTATGGTGGTGAATCAAATTTTACTGGTGCCTTTTTATCTGATGAATTTGGCGTTATTCAGACAGTTAAAAATGGTGATATATTTCTAAATTTTAAATATAACAATGACACTAGATTGTTTACATTTACCAATTTTCCAAAAGGGTGTGGTAAATTCGAATTGTGGGGTAAAAATAATAAATTATATTCTGGTAGTTACAAGCCATCAACAATTGTCGATTTTAGAAAAGATGTAAAGATCAACAATATAATATTGGTTGGTTCAAATCTTTTTAACCCAAAAATCATGATTAATGGTCCCAATTTTTCAGCTCAACAAAACATTACATCAATTAACGATAGTATGGATTCTGGTTACTTTACAGTTCAACAAATTATGTATTGCGGCAAATGGACCATAAGCTTGTCTGTGTGTGACTCCCAAGTAAAAGATACCCCACCCATAGTATTAAATAATGTACCATCTATAGATGGAGTCACATCGGTTTCAGCAAAGGATGGTGGTAATGTAACACTCAATGGTGTTAATTTATATTCAAGATCTCTCGATATTCCTGATCCCTCTGGAAAAAAAAACTTGTCTGGATACAGTATCACTCTCCCATATAATAAGAAATGTGTAGTCATTGATTATGACTTTACCAATGGAACTATAACATGCAGTATGCCTCCTTCGAATGATAATGAACAAAAGAAAAATTTAAATTTTGTTTTAACAATTGACCAGCTCTACACCGCAAATATAAACTTTTCTTATGATAGTCCTTCGATTTCAACAGTTAAACAAACAACTTTCCCAACAAGTGGTGATGCACAATTCATAATCAATGGAAAATATTTAAATGATGACTCTATCATTATGGTTAATGTAAAAGTACCAAGCAATGGCAATATTATAGATTATAATTGTTCAATTAAAAGTAAAGATGAAACTCAAATGGTTGTTGGGGTTCCATTGAATGCATATCCAGGTTATATTGTC
This sequence comes from Dictyostelium purpureum, assembly GCF_000190715.1. Classification (NCBI taxonomy): domain Eukaryota; phylum Evosea; class Eumycetozoa; order Dictyosteliales; family Dictyosteliaceae; genus Dictyostelium; species Dictyostelium purpureum. The sequence continues at coordinate 9,912 of NW_003519717.1, read as the reverse complement.
ATAGTTTCAAAGAACGTTGGTGAAAATATTTATTCAAACATTGGTGATTTATCTTTTAAACCAATATTTAACAGTATTACAAAATCGAATACAAACGGTCAAATTGTTACCATCTCTGGTATATCAGTACATACTGAAAAATACTCAGGCTCCAAAACGGTAAACATGTCAGCCTCTATCTATGTAAGCGACGGTGTAGATACTAAGGCAAAATGTAAAAATCCAATCAGTACAAATGGGGTTAATATTACATGCTTAATGGGTCCGGGTGTTGGTAAGAATTTGTCTGTATCAATCGATATTAATGGATATCAAAATCAAAATCCATTATATTTTAGCTACAATAGTCCAGTTATCAGCTCTTTGAATCAAAACTATACCGGCTATGTAACATTTTATGGTGAAAACTTTGGAGCAGATCCCAGTAAGATATCAATCGTATCATCAGATAAATCCCCAATTAATGTTTTAAATGCAAATGATACAAGTTTACAATTTCTTATACCAGAAACATTAAATGGTCTAAATTATTTTAATATATATGTTGGTTCATCAAATCATCAAAATGTACTTTCAAATGTAGAGTTTGCAGTAAAACCAACCATCTTAAATATTACATCAATTCCAGCAAGTGGTGGCCAAGTAACAATAACAGGTCATCATCTTAGTGAAAGAGCAGCAATCTCGTTTAGATCTCAAAGGGGAACACCATCTGGCATTCCTTGTAACAACATCACAGTCTCTGATAATAACTCGGTATTGAAATGCCAAGTCTATGGTTTTTCAGGTTCTCAAATAGGGGAAAATGGTGCAGGTGAAAGAAAAACAACATCAGGTGCAAATCATACCATTTTTATGAGCATTAAAGGAAGAAATGCTATCAATCCAAACAATATAACATTTTCATTCAATTCACCTATTGTTTATGGTTCGCCAGGTTCCAATGGTTTAGGTAGAAAAACCATTTATATTATCGGCGAAAACTTCAATAGAATTGGACTTAAAGTATATGTTGGTGGTGCAGAATGTAAATGGCCAATTATCTATCACACATTCGATACCATTACATGTATGCTAGAAGCTGTAGATAATAGTCTAAGATCGCAATATGAAAATAAAACCTTTGATATTAAGGTAACAGTCGATGGTCAAACAGGTTTCATTAAAAATAATTTTACCTATTACTGTAAGTATCAGTTTATTAATCTATATAGATTATTTAATAACCTGTAGTAATAAAACCAGTCTACTAATTTAAAATCTTTTCTACTTATATTCACAAATAACAGTCGATGAAACATCATATGCTACAGAATCTAGTAAATTAACATCTATCATTCCAGCAATTGTAATTTGTGGTAGTATTGGATTGGTTCCAATTATTTCTATAGGTATTTATATAATCAACCGTAATAGAAGATTAAAAGAAATTCAAAAGATTTTAGATAATAAAGTTTTTTAATAAAACAATAAAAATTGTAAATAAAATAGCAATAGTAATAGTAATAAAGTAATATTAAATAGTATTAATAGTAAAAAAGCAGAATTTTATATAAGAGTTAAAGTTTTTATTTAATTTAAAAGGTATTTTTGCAGGATGTTTTATTTGAAATTGTTCCTAACCATTTTATTTGATTAGTTGCTTTAATTTTCCATTGCTTATTTATATTCTTCTAATTACTTGAATATGTTATTATTTTTGATTATCTATTATTATTATTATAATAACCACTATTATTATTATTATTATTATTACAATCATTATTATTGTTGTTGTTATATTTACATTTGATTGTTTAATAATTGCTAATCAACAATACATTTTTATTAAATAAAATCTTTTCTTCTCTTTTTTAAATGGTATTACCATTGTTGACCATACCACGGTCATTTTGTAGTTGTTGACTACCAATGTTTCTTGCTTGGAAAACATATGGGTCAATATAGACTTTGCTTGGAATGGCATCAATCTCTACTTTGGAATGGGATGGTTTTGGACGCGATGCGTCGGATTCATTAATTTTACAGTTTCTAAACATTCTTTATTACTTTAAATATTTAGAATTGATTAGTATATATAAACTATATATAAATATATTATATTTTCTTACCAAATAAAAAAAAAATTATCCTAAATATTTTCTTAGCTAAAAAAAAAAAAAAACTATACTACAATAAAAATTAAATTAATATAAAAAATTTTAAATTGTTACAAAAAAAAAAATAAAAAAAAAAAAAAAAAAGAAAATTGAAAATAATTTATATTATTAAAAAAAAATAAAAATTTATTAACATTGGTGCGCACAATGTTATTAATACATGTGTGTGTTATAATATGTGTGTGTGTCAATTGTCCTGAAATACAATATTACTTTTTAGATAAATAAAAATAAAATAAAATAAACAATTATTTCTTTCAAAGGAAAATAAAAATAAAATGGTTCTAATACTATTTATATATAGAATTTTTAATAAAAAAATAAAAAATGGTTATGATCAAAAAAATTAAAAATAAAAAAATAAAAATAAAAAAATAAAAATAAAATTTTTTTTTTTATAAATTTTTTTTTTTTTTTTTAATGTTCAAAATGATCTGCAAATATCAGTTCATGTGTGACTTTTCTAAACAGAATCTTTTAAGATGACCAATATAAATATCAAAATTAATTAAGTTTCTAATATTGAAGCCGCCACCGCATGGATCAAAACTATTACCACAAATAAAGTAATTGATCTTCAGCAAATGAAGCAGCAACACCACCCGAAACAGATGAAGTTAACATTAAACTGGACAAAACAATATCAACTAGTTTCTTTGTTGAATCTTATTCTATAAAAAATAAAACAAGTATTAATATAAGTAAAAGATAATACAAACTAATTTTTGCATTAATACATACTATTAAATTATATTTAAAAAATTATAGTTTTTGATTTATAAATATAAATAAATAAGGGGTATTTATTTATATTTATAAAAAAAAAAATTTATAAACTATAATAATAACAACAATAATAAAAAATAATAACAATAATATGAATAGTTAGTGTGGGATAAATAAAAAAAATTTAATACATTCAATCAAAGTTTAAAATATATAGAAAACATCAAATAAATTTAGGTTTTAGAAATATAAAAAATTTATAAATTTTTTTCATTATCTTTTTTATTTTTTCTTTTTTTTTTTTATTTATTTTTTTTTTATTTATTATAATCATGTTTTTTGTGTGAACAAACATATAAAAAGGAAATTTAGAGCTGATAAATTTTTTTTTTTTTGTAGATATATTATTTAATGTGCTACGGAAAACAATATGTTATAATTATTATTATGTCTGTTGTTGTTGTTTGGTAATGTGTTTTGTGTGTGAATGTGGGTGTGGGTGTTGTTTGTTATATTTTCTTTTTTTTTTTTATATAGGTTTTTTTTTTTTGGTTATGTGCTAATGTGTTAAGTGATTGAAGTGTTTAAGTTTCTTTAGGGGTATATCACACACAATAGAGCCAAAAAAAAAAAAATATATTTTTTCCTCACAAATTTTATAAAAATAATTTATGAATTGTTATTTCAATCAATTTTTTTATGTGTACAGTGCATTAATAAAAAAAATTAAGTTATTATTATATTAAATATTAAATTTAATATTAATTTTATTTATTTAATTTTTTTTTTTTTTAAAAAATTAATAGTAATATTAAAGTTAAGTGATAGTCGCATTATCATTATTTTTTTTAAAAATTATTTATACAACAACAAATCATAAATAAAAAAAATAAATAAATAATTTTATAAAAACTTTTTTTTTATTTATATATATTTATATATTTATATATATTATTTTTTTTATTTTTCTAAATTATATTTTATTCATTAATTTTTTTTATCATATATAATTAATAAAAAATGAGCTATGAAAATATTTCAATTAAAAATAAAGAAGCCCATAAAGAAACAATCAATGAAATTGTAACAAGAAATGAAAATATTTCAACTACGAATATCTTCAATATTAGTGTCCCCAAAATCTTAGAATCGTTCGTATTAGATTTAAAAAAGATTGTTAAAAGTGACTTTTATTTGGGTGAAGGATTCTTTGGTAAAGTTTACTATACTAGATACAATAATCAAGATGTGGCAATGAAAGTTCAACAACCAAATTACTATTTTTTTAATGAAGTTCATATCAATCAGAAAATCAATTCAAAATACATTGTCAAATTCCACGGAGCCTCTGCATCTGAAAAATATATAATGGCATTCGAGTTGATGAAAGGTGGCACATTGAAACACTTATTAACTGACCAATTAAATATTAAACCTTCAACTACGCATAAGATCATCATGCAAATCTCAAAGGGTATGGGCTACTTGCATAACTGTACACCACCCATTATTCATGGAGATTTATCATCCTCCAATATATTGCTTTTGAACAAATTTAATTCAAATAAAAAAAATTATTGTAAAATCTCTGACTTTGGTTTGGGCATAATAAAAAATGAAAAAAGATTTTTCAATAAAATTATTGGAAATGTATTATATATGGCTCCGGAAATATATGATGGTGAATCCCCTTGTGACGAAAAATCTGATGTCTTTTCTTTTGGAATCTTGGCAATTGAAATATTAACATTAGAATACCCACCAATTCAACATAATACATATGCTCAATGGGAAGAATTTCTTATTGAAAATAAGACTCTTTCATCATTTTCAAAATGCTTTGATGATTGGTTAGCTCTTATTCTATCCTGTATCCATAGAAACCCTGGAAATCGTCCATCTTTTAAGGAAATTATTGAAAAATTAAAATCATTAAAAAAATATTATAAAGACGAAAACAATATTCCACTATCTTTATAATGTCAACCATTAACAAATAATGAAACCAAAGATAAACCTAATATACAAATTTAAATATAAAAAAAGTTAAAAAAACAAAAAAAAAAAAAAAAAAAAAAAAAAAAAAAAAAAAAAAAAAAAAAAAAAAAAAAAAAAAAAGTAATAATAATAACAATAATAATAATAATAGCTTTAGTTGTTAAATACAATCAAAGGTTTTTATTTTTTATATAATTTTTAATCCATCAACAAAACAAATTTTATAAATAAACTTTTTTTTTTTTAAAATAGATACAATTTTATTTTTCTTAAATATTTTTAAATTTTTTATTTTACATTTCTAAATTCTGTTTTCCTATTTACAAGTTTTACAAATCCATTATATTTAAAACTAAAATAAATAAAAATAATATTAGTATTATATTTAAAGTTTAAAGTAAAAAATTAATACCTACTTGATGAGCAATTATCACAACAAGTTAATTTACAACTAATGCACATATACATTTCACTATTAAATTGTTTTTGACAAAAAACACAAAGATATTTACTTTTATCTAATAGTCCAAATATATGTTTATGTTCTGCGTTTAAAATATGTTTTTTATGTGGTAATTTTTGTTTAATGTCTTTATATTGGGGTGGTAATACTTGAACATCATATTGTTGTTTTTGTTGATAATGGTTAATTTCCTGTTTTAAATTTTGCTGAAGTTGCGGTAACCATAAGGCCTGTGGTTCATTTTGAAAGGTTGTTCGATCATATGGCTGATACATTTGGGGTGTTACCTGTAGATTATTATTGGAGTTAAAAAGATTATTATTAAAATTTGGGGGGAATTGCTGAACAAAATGGTTGTACTGATTGTGTTGTAATAGAGGGTAATTTTGATTATTTAAATTTATATTAATATCGTACTTTGGTTGTATTGGTGGTTGTTGATAATAAAAATTCTGGTTATAGTCAAAACAGTTATTATTGTTCATATTATAATTGTTATAAACATTATTATTGTTATAATTATTACTGCTAAAATTATTAATCATATTCATGTTATTATTCATATTATTCATATTATTCATATTATTACTATTACTACTTTTATTACTATTATTACTATTATTACTATTATTGCTATTATTTAAATTATTTTGATTTTCATAATGATTTGAAGGCTTTCTTGATATTTGATTGGTTTGGTTTTGAGAAATTCCAAGCCACTTGCAAATAGGATTACATTTATGAGATTGAAAAAAAGAATCAATTCCTTTTTGACCAAGGTTCCCTTGTCCATATTTATTTGGTTCTTTTGTATGAATTTGTAAATCTGTATAGCAATCATTGACTCCTTGAATATCAACAACTAATTCAGTTTTATTTGATGCCACAAATGTAAAATGACTGAATGCTTGAGGTGTATTTCTATCATTATCGACATATCCAGTATTTGTATTATATTTTTTATAACTACCCTCTAAAAACAATTCTATTTGTGCTATGGGTCTACCTGGCCTAATAAAGTTTTAGTAGAATAGACAAAGTTACAATTAATAACCAATTTAATAATAATAATTATGAAAATAATTAAACACTTACCTATTTATAAAACATAGTATAAAAGGTCTATTAATTGTAATCTTCTTTGGTGGATTTTTATCATTAAATAATTTAGCATACTTATGAGCAGTTTCAGCAGATAGATTATCTCTAATTAAATCCTTGAACCCCAAAGGTGAGTGTTTTTGAATCTTTAAAACACATTTAATATTTGATTTTACTAGGGTCAAATGGTATGCCGACCTCATCCCACCGCTCCCAATTTTGCTTCCAATTTGGGCCAATGCAACTTCTTTTTTTAATAACTTTCTTTCGACATCATATCTAATGATCTCTACTTCTTCTATGGATGAAATTGATGGATTAAAAGTATTTTCTGTGTAACTTGTTCCATATTTCTCCATTATATATACATAATATGTATTTGTATTTTTTTTTTTTTTATTATTATTTTTTTTTTTTGAACTTTAAAAATGAAGATTAAATAATCATTATAAATTTGTATTTTTGTATTATTTATAATTTTACAAAACAATTAACACACACACAACACACAAACAAAAAAAAAAAATGATATATATGAAAAAAAAAATAAAAAAATAATTTTGTAAAAAAAAAATAATAAAGTATTGATGTTTTTTTTTGAGGTTTTGATTAAGATTACAACATTTTTCTGTCCTGATCACTCTTTCCTTGGGAGAGTCTTGTAAGTTAAAGAATAGTCATAATATAAAATTTTGAAACCAAAAAAAAAAAAAAAATTCAAAAAAAAATTCTAATTTTAACATTTTTTTATTTTGACCATTTTTTTTATTTTGACCATTTTTTTATTTTGATCATTTTTTTTTTTTTAAAAAAATATCTTGGCAACATCAACAAAAATAAATTAAGGATTTTATTTTTTTTTTTTTTTTTATTTTTTTTTTTTTATTAATTTTTTTATTTAGTGTTGTATTGGGGGATATTGTTTTTTTTGGTTGGTTGATAAAAATTATTGAGGCTTCTTTGTAATATCCATTTTAAATTTTAAATAATTCTTTAATCTTTTTTATAGATAATATTAATTTTAAAATTTGTTACTTTTTTTTATTTTTTTAAAATTAAATTTGTATTTGGGGATAATGAATTTTTTGATACAAGTGATTTCATCTTTTTATTTCTGAATGAGAGTATTTGAACCGATGGAGGAATGGTGTTGATATGTATTTGTTGTTCAAATAATAAACCAAAGGTGATTTTTCTAATTGAGAGTGGAATTGAGTTGGCCAAGATAGGGTGGTTATAGTGATCACCAACATCAAGCTCGGTGACTGTTGGTGGAAGATCATTTGCTCTAAGAGGTGATTTGAATTCTCGAAGCTTTAATGTGCAAATATTTGCAGGAATTTCTAATGCTGGCAATTGTTTATTATAGGGAAGCGATATACTTAAACTTGTAATACTGCGTGGTAACTCTAGCAATGGGTGAGTGTATCGGCCTAATCCCAGAGTATTAATTGATTCTGGTAAGATTTCATTATTTTCGTCTTGAATTTGTTCATTGTAATCCCAAAGAAACAACTCTTTAACGCTTGGGGGTATTGCGTATTTTTCAAACTCTTTGTTGTAGTCTCTAAGCTCCAAAGATGTAACTGATGCCGGTATAATTCCACAAAGACAGTCTTTAAATCCATCCAAACTAAGAGTCTCTATTGATGGGGGTAATACATTTGGTAAAATAGAAGCCATATATGTGCCAAAATTCTTGATTTTAAAGCTTTTAAGTGACACGGGTAATACATTTGGCAAAATCAGTTGATCAAAGCAATACAATTCTAAAGCCTCTAGTCCCATTGGTATAGACCCAACCATTAATGGCTTATCGTACAAAAGCAACCCTAAATCTCTTAGAGAACCCGCTGGAAGGTCACCCGGTCTAAGGAGATGATTATAACTTTTCATTGATATCTTTTGAATTGTTTTGGGTATACCATCTTTAACTAGCGGAACATTATATTCTTCAAACACTAACTCTTTAACATTTGTACCGATTAAATTACCAGGACTAATTTCTCTTTTAAATTTTTCAGAGAATTCGATCTTGATAACACTTTTTGGGATTATATAGTTTGAAATTGGTGCATCAAAATTATAATATACTGTTGAAATATATTCTCTATATGGATGATGCAAAAGATGCTCTTCTTTTTCAATTTTTACTCTATTATATTTTTTAAATAAATCCATATGTCTTTTGATTTCACAATAAATAAAAACATTCCTCCAGACTAAAAAAAATAACATTTCATTATCTCTTTTTATTATTATTTTATTATTATTATTATTTGAATTGCTAATACTATTATTAATACTATTAATATTATTATAACTATCACTATTACTACTATTGTCTCTATTATTATTTATTAGATTTAAATCTGTTAATTGTTTTAATTGATTTTTTAAATATTGCAATTCATTTTCTGTTTTAGTTTTATATTCACTAAATTCTGTTTCTAATTTTTCTAATTTTCTTTTATTTGATGGCATTATTATTATTTATTGTGTGTTGATGTGTTGATAATTTAAAAAAAATAAAAAGAAAAAAAATTTAAAAAAAAAAATTAATTTTTTTTCAAAAAAAATTTTTTTTTTTTTTTTTTTGGTGTGGGTGGGTTTTTATTAAACTTTTTTTTCTAATTAATTTGGATGGGTTTGTTTTAACTGAGGATGATCATTTGTGCTGTAAAGCTGGATAATTCCAAATGATTAATCGAGGATGGAAGAGAAGATAGATTGCTCATAAAATTTACTAAATACCAATTGATAGATCTGAGTGATGGAAGCTTGATATTTGGTGGAGTTGAATTCTTTACAAGAGGCCTATTGTAGTCAAGTAGCCTCACTAAACATGTTGGTAATAAACTATTGCTAATGTGGATAGTATTTATTATTGATTAATTAATTTTTATTATTAATTATTATTCTTTATGCATATTTATAATTATTATTCTATCTATTTATCGTTCTACTAAAATATCTGTTTGTAATTCGACAATAAAATAGCCAAGGTTGTTATTTTCATAAATTTTTATTTTTTTTGTTTTATGTCTAAAATTATTTGCTGTTTTTCTGTCTCGGTTTTTACAAGTAAATAAAATTACAATTATTTTCAAAATATTTTTTCATTATTTTCAAAAAAATTTATAAAAAAAAAAAAAATTAATTTTTTTTCTTTTTTTTTTTTTAATTTTATTTTATTTTATTATAAAATATCCCAAAAAAAAAAAAAAAAAAAAAAAAAAAAAACCTTTTTTTATTATTTGTAAAACCACCAAAAAGGGATGGCTTTTTTAAAAAAAAAAAAATTTTTAAAAAAAATTTTGAAAAAATTTTTTTTAAAGTGGGGAAAACCCAATATTTTTAAAAACATTTTTTTTTTTACCCCCTAAAATTTTTAATTTTTTTAAAAGCCTAAAAAGAATTTTTTTTTCCACCATTAAGGCCCCTTTAACCATTCATTTCCTTTTT
>NW_003519716.1:19307-31882 GCF_000190715.1 Dictyostelium purpureum | reverse complement strand
ATTTTACCAATACTACAAGCACATGTAAATAAAAGATATTTGCACTGATAAAATTATTTAAAAAAAAAATGGTGATTTTGTTAATGTTGGTGCGAAATTTTAAAACAAATATTTTATTTTTTTTTCTTTTATAAAATTACACCGTTTTTATAACTATCAATTTAATTTTACTTGTTATAATGATTTTTCTATAATAAGAGAGCTATCTATTATCAAATTAATTAAAAAATGGTGACAAAATACGTTTTTTTAAAACATAAAAATAAAAAATTTAAAATATATTTTTTTTTTATTTATTAAGAGAACACTCCACCAACAATCTTTTTTTTATTTTATAATTTACAAAAATATTTTAAAATCATAATTATACTATCATTGAGTTGATTAACTTGTTTTTATTTTATGTTTTTTATTATTTTTATTATTGTTTGTTTAAAATATATTAATTGCTTTTAAAAAAACGAATTTAAAAAATTTTAATGGGTGTGGGGGGATTGGGGGGAAAAATTATTTTTTAAAAACTTTTATATTTTTCTTATATCTATAGATAAAAAAACATTTTAAAAATAAAAGTGGTGCACAAGTTATAAAATGATCATATAAGAGTGATTTTTAAAATAGAAAGTAGATTATATTGTCATATAATTTATAATAAAATTTGCCATATTTGTGTTTGTGTGTTTAAATTTTTTTATTAGCAAGTAAACAACAAGTTGTTAATTAATATATATGAAAGTTCCTTTATTGGCCAATTTTTTATATTAAATCATAAAATTTATGTAAATATTTATTTGGGTTCCTCATTTATTTGTTTCTAAATGTTTAAAAAAAAAAGTATAAATAATTTAAAAATTTTTTTTAAAAAAGATATATTTAATTAATTTAAATAAATAATAATATAGTTTTAATTTCTAAAAAAAAAAGCCAATATTTTAAAAAAAAAGTTTTTAATTTCATAAAAAAAAAAAAAAAAAGTTTTATAATTTCTATAAAAGCCAAGTCAAGATCTTCGATTTCTCTTTTTTAATTTTCCCTATTTTTAATTTCATATTTTTAATTTTTAATTTTTAAAATCTACTAAAAAAAATGTTATTCAGTAAGTATTAAAAAGAACATGATATAGTTTTTAAAATTTAAAAATTATTAAATTTGGATATTTTCCATAGTTTTAATTTTAATGATCATCTGAGTTTTTTTTATTTTTTCAATTTTACTCTTTTTTTTTTTTTTTTTATATTTTTCAAAAAAAAAAAAAGAGCGTATTAAATTAAAAAATAATAATTATTTTAATATATAATTTTTAGTTTAATCCTCTTTTAAATTTAAATCTATAGCAATAAAATTAAATTTAAATTTGAATTCAAATTTTCTAATAATTTTTTTTTTTTTTACTTAATTATATAATTATCTTTTTCTTTCTTTTTTTCTTTTTCTTTTTTCTTTTCTCCTTCTCTTTTAATAGATTCATTAGCTAAAATTTCAACAGTCTCATCAAACTCATCAAGAAATAATGATAAAATGATTAATATTAGTAATGATAAAGAATTATATGGAATGAATGGTGTTTCTAAAATTACTCAAAAAACAGTCTATTTCTTTAGACCATAAGTGATTGCTAATAGATATTTTTATATCAAAAAACTGTATACATCTATTGGAATCAAATAATACCAATATTTTTTTTCTTCATTATATATTTATTTTCATCTACTTTTATATATCTTTTGACTATCTCTTCTCATATACCTCGCATTTAATCTATATATTTAATTTTCAAATCATTCATTCATTTTAAAAATAATTCTCAAACTCTTCTTTTTAACTAAATTTATCCCTGTGAGAAATAATTAAAAAAAACTTTTAAATTTTAAAAAATACATTAATATATAAAATAAAACATGATAAAATTGAATCTTTCAATTTCGATTATTTAACATTATAAAATAAGTTATTAAAAATGAACTATTTACTTTCTTTTTAAAAACTAATATTTGATTATTATTTATCATTTAAAAAAAAAAAAAACTATTTCAAATCAAAACTTAAAAACCCAGTACCAATATCAAAAAGAGTCCCAATTTCAAATTTCCACCCTGTACTTATAAAAGAATTATCAGAAAAAACCCAATATCTTTAAATAAAAATGTTATTTTTTAAAACTAATAAAATCACTATGTAAAAACTTTATTTCTTTTATTTTTTTTTAGAATGTGCCTGTTTCTTTTTGGACCTACTTGGTGGATATTGGACATGTTGAGGAACTATACCTCCAAAAGCAATGTGTACATTTTTAAATAGGTGGGACAATTCTGTATCATTTTCCACTGACCAATTTATTAGTTGTGGTGTAATTCGAGTTTTATGATGTAGAAATGCCCAATTTAATGATATTTCTAAAACCTCTAAAGTTAGATACTGTAAAACAGCTGTAAAAAAAACACTTGCATTCGAATAGATCCTTTTAAAACCCTTTTTAAATAAATAAATAATTAATTTTAATAATAATTATAAAAATGTATTAAATAATAAACATACATAAAAACCATTCCGCAATAATCTTGTGACTCTGCCAACTGGGAATGTTATTCCTGCCCTAATTGATTTTGAAAATCTAACTCTATTACTATCATTTACCTTTTTCTTTGTAACTTTTTTACTGGATATTTTAGGTTCTTTTATTTCTATAATAATTTCTTTTTTTTTTGATCTTGATTTATTTCCTGTTGATAACATTTTATAGCAATATATACAATTTATAGAGTTAAATATAACTATTATATAAAATCAAAAATTTAAAATCAAAAAAAATTTAAATAAAAAAATTAAAATGTTTGTAATTATTTTAAACATAAATATAGGATGCACCAATTTTAGGATAAATGAAATCTAAACTAAAAAGATAATTAATTTTAAAAATATTATATATAAAAAAAATTTTATAATTGAAATTTATTTCTATTTTTTTTTTTCCTTTTTTTTACCAAAAATATTATTATTAATTAATTACCAACAACAACACTTCTAGTTTCAACAGGTAAACCAGGTAAAACTGAAATTTTTAAAGAATTTTTCTCTGATTTTGTTGAATAATTTAAAGGTTGTTGGGGGTTCTTTTCTTGAATATGTTCGACCTTAACAAATTTTAATTCTGATGGACCCTTTTGAGAACGATAATGAATTGAATCATTAAACTCTATGACTAATTGTTTGTTTAATTGTTTTTGATAAAGATTTGATAATAAAGTGATGAAAACAGTTTTTCTGATAGTTTCACAAACATAATCATGTTCGTTGTTTACATGGATAACAAAAAAGTCATCACAAAGTTTACTGAATGAGATTTTATCGATTGAGCTAAATGGGATTTTACGTTTGATAGTGAACCAAGATCCATCTTTCTTTGGTTTATGTGGATGAATTGGGTAAACATTTTCATTTGTAATTAATAATGCTCTCTTTTGAATCTTGTGATGACGACTAACCTTGGATACATTAACAGAGAGTTGAAGTTCGCTATTTTGACCTTCTTGTTGTTTTAATGAATTAACAGTGTATTGATCTTTAGCTAATGAAAGGAAATCACCAATAAATGCAATACTTGATAACTGAATTGACTTTCTGTTACGTTCTTTGTTATTAATGAAAATATTTTGAGATTGATTCTTGAGTTTTACGCATTCACGACGTAATAACCAACCACGATAAGCTCTTTGAATTTTTCTTGCAGCCAATGTTTGTAAATACCATTTTCTTTGCTTGTACATCTTCCAAGTGGCACCTATTAATGTAGCTAATTCATTGAGACGTGCAGTTCTCTTTTCTTCTAATAAAAACAATGGTTGTGGATTACGAATAAAGATTTTAGTTTTACCAAATTGAAATTCTTCTTTTGGTATGTTTAATTCGTTTAATAACAACTCGACACCTTTTTGAGCATCACCTGACCATTTTGGCCATGTTGATTTAGCGACCATATAATAACGACGCATAAATTTAGTGAATGTTTGACGATAACAATAACCAGCACGTCTAACTAAAAGATTTTCATAGAGACCTAAATAACGAACTTGTTCGGAACATTTTTCTTGATCCCATTCTAATGCTCTTTTATTTTCATTTGGTTTAATACAACGAACGTAATGTGGATTACAAGAGTAGAGCGATTTTAAAAGAGATGAAACTTGGTTTTTGAATTGGAAACCAGCAGTGATAGGTCTTTTCTTATCAGTTGGAATATAGGATTTGGCTGAAGTATTTGCAAAACCATTCTTTTTAAATTTATCTAAATTCTTTTTCTCTTGTTCTGCATCGGTTTCTATTGGAGCAACATATTTGAAAATTTCAGAGATTAAACTCATTGATGAGGAGGTGGCCAATATAACTAAATCGTTGAAAAGAGTATCTCTATTTTTGTCTAAAAATCCATCGATATTATAAAAGACTTTGCCAGCATAATGATTAATAATAAATTGAGAGTTCTTTTGTCTTTCAACTTTAGAGTAATGGCTATTATTTGAGAAATGCTTATTTAACTTGTCAATCATTGTTTGATCATTACCTTCTGGGAAAAGGCACTCTTCATCTAATAATGCCAAAATACCGATTGGTTTCTTTTCAATAAGTTCTACACAAGGCTTATTATTAATATATTCAACTGGAATCCATTTGATGCCCTCTTGTACATATTCTTCTTGTTCGGTTTTTAATGTAAGATCAATGAAAATTTGTTGGAGTGTTTCATTGACATAGTTGATGCAAAATTGCTCGAAAGAATTGTTTTCAAAGATTTCAAAACCATAGATATCTAAAACACCAATAACTTTTCCGATGGTTTTAACTTCGATGGATGTATTGATCTTTCTGACAATGAAATCAAAAAGTTTACTGTAAATAGCTTTGGCAAAAGCATCTCTGGCATAAAGTGCTTGTTCTACATTTTGTGGCACTTGATAGTTTGAAATACGAGCTCCTTGACCGGTACTAATCATACGAGATACTAAAGCACTTTCTAAAAGTGATGGCTCTACACCCAATAAATTGGAAATTGATGCGGTTAATTTTTTGTCTGAAACAACAGAGCCAGTACCTTGAGCATTAAAGGTAACATTACCAAGTAAGAGGATAGCAGAGAGTGTACTAAAAATTTCTCTTTGAGTTTTTTCATCGATACCAACTACTTTCATGGCATTCTTTGTTTGTTTAAAGGAGAGTTCATCATCGATTCCATCGGCACTGTAGCAACGACCTTTATTTAAATAACTGTATTGCTCTGGTGGTAAAAGACAAAAAGATTGTTTTTCTTCGGCACTAGAACCTTTTAAAAGTTGATAAAAGATGTGGAAATTACGTTCACCCATAGTTTGATTAATGACACGACTCTTCTCTAAAAGATAATTTGTAATTTTACCACCTTCTGGATCACCGGCTAAATTGAATTGAATTTCCATATATTTACCAAAACGACTTGAATTATTATTACGGAGTGTCTTTGCATTACCAAATGCTTCTAATAATGGATTACTCTCTAAAATAGTCTTTTTAACACGTTCGACTTCATCACTACTACCTGTGATACTGGCGATATATTGCATTATATATTTACTTGCTTCAGTTTTACCTGCACCAGATTCACCTGAAATGATAATACATTGATTTTCTCCTTCTGATTTTAATGCTCTGTATGCTTTATCTGCTACCTTAAAAATATGTGGTGGGATTTCAAATTCATGTTTACCTTTATATAAATTAATGTTATCTTGTCCATAAATTCCTAATTGTTTATATGGATTCATTGAAATTAATACTGGTCCAATTGAGGTCTTTAAAAAATAATTAAAAAAAAAAAAAAAAAAAAAAAAAAACACTGTTAATATGAAATAATAATTATTTTTTTAGAATAAATAAATATAAATACATACATAAATTAAACCTTCTTTGTATCTATCTTTTAAATTTTCAAGTAATGCTTTTTCAGAAACTTCTGAAAGCATAATTAAATCATCTACACCAACATTTTTAGTTTGATCTCTTTTAAATGCCTATAAAAAAGTTTTAAAAATTAAAAAAAGTTAATATTTATTTTTTATTACTAAAAAAAAAAAAAGAAATTATTTTCTTTAAATTACCATTGTTGATTATATTTTTAAATATTTTTTTTTATTTGAAAAAAAAAATTTTATATGGTATTATACATAAATTAAATAAATAAAGAAAAAAATAAATAAATAAAAATAAATAAATAAAAATAAATAAATAAATAAATAAATAAATAGATAGGTAATGTATATAATCACAATAAAAAAAATCAGGTGTTTATTAAAAAAAAAACAAAAATAAAAAATTAAAAATAAAAAAAATTAAAAATAAAAAAATTAAAAAAAAATTGAAAATAAAAATTTTTTCAAATAATATTACCTTTCTATAAAAATTATTTTTTTTTCAAATAATAGTGGTATCAATCCATTATTCAAAAAATGGTATAATCTTTTTTTGTTTATTTTATTTTTTTTTTTTTTTTTTTTTTCCTAAAAATGGTTATTTATAATTTATAAAAATTTTGATCTTGGTGGTCTATTTAATTTAACAGTTGATGAATAATTTGGATTTTTAGAAACTAGATTCATTTTTTGACCCATTGCTGTGACACCATTACAGGTTAAATCCGACGAAAGATAGTCTTCAGAGTTTAATGTGAAATAAACCAATTCGTAATTACTTCCATCAACAACAAACCAGCATGGATATGAGGGTGTTTGGACAACTTGAATTCTAAGGATTTCTGGGTAGTCTTCACTGAAGGCGCTCATGTTATATTTAACATTGTCCCCAAAACTGGCCAATAACGAACCTGTACTATTATCAACAATGAATACTGAGCCTTCACTATTTTCATAGAAGCCAACAAAAGCATGATCTGGTATTTTTTGTGGTGGTTTAGAATGTTTGATTGAGCTGAATGATGGAATAGTTTCTTCATAGCTTTGAGGTTTACTATTTGCTTCTCTTAAAACAGCTTCATATGCTGGTACCAACACTTGAGTAGCAGCTCTAGTGAATACATCTTCAGTTTCAAATGCCAACAATGATGAAAAGAAAAGACCAAGTTTCAATGGCTTAATTAAAGACATTTGAGTACGATATCCATCCAATTGACCGGCTTTATTCTTTGTCCAAATTTGATTTTCACTATCATAAAACATTTCAAATGGTGTACCGTAAGCATTAACACCATCATTTACTAATTGGACTGCTGATAATGCTTCATTATGAGTTGATGGATCTAAAATATGATCATCAAATTCATTGTTTAACCAAAATGCCATATATTTCGACATATCACGTGCAGTACTATAAATACCACCCTAATTAAAAGAATAAATAAACTAATAGTTAATATAACTGGTAATAAAATTTTAATATTTATATATTAAATATTTACCATTGGTGTACCCCAACCAAGACCTTCAACTGGTGCAATTGAATAACTACCATTTGGCCATAAATCAACTCCCTGTGCTAAAATATCCTTGACGTCATCGTAATAGCAAGATGAGTTATGCATTCCTAGAGGATAGAATATCTTTTCGTGTACATACTTTTCGTATTGAGTGTTTGCTGCTTTTTCAAGAGTTCTACCAAGTAAGGCCAAACCCAAATTGGAATAGTGGATTGTTTTATAGGTTGGTAAAATAACAAACATTTTTGATAACCTTTCTATGATTACTTGTTCGGAACACTTTGTTAAATCTGGTAATTCATCATAATTGCATGGTACTTCTCTTCCTAACCCTGAACTATGTGATGCAAGTTCTCTAAGAGTTATCTCTTTTTTGGTATTATAAAGATTGCCAATAGTAAACTCTGGGAAATGCTTTGATACTGGATCATCTAACGAAACAATTCCTTTGTCTCTTAATTGAAACATCATTAAATCGGTAAATGTTTTACTAATACTTGCAATTCTAACTCTATATTTTATATTATCATTAATATCACTTATAATGTATATTTTTCATTTGTGAATAGTTTTAAAACCTACGCATTATCTAAAGTTAGAGGTGGAGATTTTGGGTCCAATGGATTCACATTGCCGTATGTCTTGCTCCATACAATTTGATCTCTATATACAATGGAGGCAATAAAGCTTTTGACACCGTTGGCCTTCATACCAGCTTGGATAATTGAATCTACCTCAGCATATGCTTTTTGTAATGTTGGGTTATTTTGATCAATTTCGATTGGCTCTGGATAATCTGGACATGATATTACTAATGTAGTACATATATAAAACAAAAATAATATTAAAATAAATTGTATTTTCATTATTTGTTGTTATTTATTTGTTGAAAAATTATTATTATTATTTAATATTAATTTTTTAAGTTTTTTTATAATATTACAAATCTGATAATAAAAAAATTTTTAAATAAAATAAAATAAATAAAATTAAATAAATAAAGTTATTTTTTAACCTTTTTTCCAAACACCCCACCAATAACCAATTAAAAAATATAACTGTTATTTTTTCACCCACAACACACAACACACTAATTTTTATTTTTATATACCTACCCATCAGAAAGATATATTCTACTATTGCTCTACTACCATTATTGTAATTTATTTTGATAATTATCAAAAATAAGATGATTGTTTGATTAATTGTGGGCATGAATAAAAAAAATAATTTTTTTTTTTTTTTAATTTAAAAAATTTCCCCCATATAATAATATAAAAATTTTTCCATTCTTATCATTTCCTCATATAAATAAAAAAACTCCATCTCCCATCACAGCAACAATTTCTTCATCTGTCCTAAAAAAAAAAAAAAAAAAAGGTAAAAAGTTCCACCCATGCCAATTTTAATAAATACCAAATTCAAAAAAATAAAAAAAATAAATATTTATAAATTTTTTTAAAATAATTTATTTTATTTATTCTATTTATTATATTAATTTTATTTAATTTATTTAATTTCCTAAAATTATGATTTAATAATAATATTGTTCCTATTCGTTAAACTTGAAACCTAATTTCTTTGAGAACCATATTTAAAATATATTTGATATGATAACCATTGTGACAGTTTTGCTTGATCAATAGTTAAGAAAACTTCAGTTTTCACTTCTATTCAAACGATTTGAGTTCAATTATAGTTGCTTGGCCAGGGCAAATATAATGATATTTATCAAATGGTGAATAGGATTGAATAACTTCGACTTTATTGTTTTCATCTTTATATGTATAACTGAATCTTTTTTATAATTTGATTATTTGATTATTTGTTGTGGTTGGTTATTATTGGTTCAATATTATTATTATATTTAAAATTATGATTCTATAACACGAAGGTGGAGCTGATTGTAGTTTATTGTTCTTATAATTTAATTTTTGACTAATATGTGTCTATATGTCCTCCATGATATTTATGATTTTTTTTAGATACTAATGATATTTACTAACTTAACTTGATTGTTTCAATTTTCCTAATGCAACTAATTATTCTAATATTTTAAATACTTCTAACTTGAACATCATTATTTGTAAATTAACAACTATTTTTTTAAAATGCTAAACCTTTTTTTAAAACTTCCAATTTTAAATTTGTAATAAAATTTTTTTTATAAAATTGGTGAATAAAGTAATTATCTAATTATCTAATTATCTAGTTTTGTATTATTATTATTTTTTTTGCTCTATCTACCTTGGTTTTTTTGAGATTATTGTATGTTGTAAAATAAATATTAATTGTAATGAGTTATTTTTATGCCCACGATGATTATATTATAAAACAAAGCTTTATGAAGTGTGTAATCCATTCCCCACTATTTTCATCAAATATTTCTATAGATGGTTCTCAAAACATTACTGTATTGTGGTTTCGGGATATTGAATGATCTTGATGTACCCATTGAATGACATGATTTTGATTTATTAATTTGGTGATAAACGGATGATTGTTTACTATAAAATTTTTGCGATGGGGTAAATGATTGTTGTTTGCCTGTGAAAATGTAATTTCCCTCTGTTTTAAAGTGTTGTTGATATTTTAATGGTGCACCTGTACTACTATAGCCTGATCCTTGTTGTTGATGTTTTTTTACATAAAATGGATCATAAAATGAATATAAAGCATTAATATCTATTATGCATTTGTTGTGGTTGGCTATAATAATAACGTGATTGTTGAACTGGTTGGGAATTATATGATTGTGGTACAGGTGAATACATATAACCGTGTTGTGGTTGGTTATAGTAGTATTGTGATTGTTGAACTGGTTGGGAATTGAATGATTGTGGTACAGGTGAATACATATAACCGTGTTGTGGTTGGTTATAATAGTATTGTGATTGTTGAACTGGTTGAGAATTAAATGATTGTGGTGCAGGCGAAAACATATAATTTTGTTGTGGTTGATTATAAAAATGTTGTGATTTTTGAATTGGTGGGGAATTGAATGATTGTGGTGGAGGTGAATTCATAAAACTTTGTTGTGGTTGGTTCTTATAATATTGGGAATGTTGAACTGGTGGGCTATTTTGGGCTACATATGGATAGGAAGATTCTTGACGTAGTCTTTGTTCAAGATAGGATGTCAAAGAAACAGCATTTTGTGGTGATGGGGTATTTTGTGAATAGGTGCCTTTGCTATTATGATTCTTGGTGTTTTTTTTGTTTTTTTTACAATATAATTTTAAAGGTGAAAAACATTTAAGATAAACAGCAAATACTAAAGTTATTAAAAATAATATAACAATTTGAATCATTTTTTAAAACTAAAGTTATTGTGAAAGTGGTAGAAAAATGATTTGAAGATTATTATTATTATGCAAAAAAGTGGGAAAAATTATAATAATGTGAAAGTAAAAAATAAATTGAAATAAATTGAAAAAAAATAAAAAGGTGTGTGTAAAAATAAAAAGGTGTGTGAAATATTGAACAAGACTGAACGGAATAGACTAGACTTGCTTGGGCTGGGGTGGGTTTGGCGGAACGCAAAAGACTGGAATAAAATCTTTGAAAAATTTAAGTTTGAATTTGAATTTGTTAACTTTAATTTTTTTAATAATTTTATTTTTTATATTTATAATTGTTTTATATGATATGGCAGAAAAAAAAATTATTTGTAAATTTATAATTTAAAATTTATAATTTATAATCAATAATAAAAAAAAAAATTAAAAAAAATTAAAATTTTTAAAGAAAAATTTTTTTTTTAAAATTGAGAAGTGTTTAGAATTGGGGTTAAGTTTTTTATATTTAATAAAATTATTTTTTTAATTTGAATATATATTATTATTATTGAATATCATTTTAAAATTGAGAATTTTGATTTACAATATTTTTTGATTTGAAAATTTCATTAAATTTGCTTTAAAATGATACCCAAAACACCTGATTAACTTTTTCATTGTAAAAAAAAAGAAAATACAAAAAAGAAAAAAATTAAAATTAATTAGATTATTAACAGAGGTAAATAAATGATTAAATATAGTGAAAAAATGTTAAATATTTTATAATTTAAATATTTATTATTTATTAGATTTAAAAAAAATTATTAAAAAATAAATTATTAAAAAATATGTTAAGTTATCTAAAAAAAGAATATTCACTCATTATTTAATTGATGATTGTTAAAAATTATACATTATATACTATTTATGCAATGGAAATTGTGAAAATTTTAAATTAGAAATTTTTAAACCATTAATAAAAAAAAAAAGGGAAATTTTTTAATAAATTTATTATAATTTTATTTATTTATTTTATTTTAGCTTTTTAATAATGTAAAATTCTTTAATATTTTTATTTGTTTTTAGTGAGAATCTACCATATAATTAGATACTATATCCATATTGAGTTTTCTATTATCATCATTTATTTATTTTATTTAAGATGAAGGTTGGTTAGGTGAAAAAATTAGAAATGGTTGAAATTCTTTTTCCAATTAATTGTTTTTAGGAATTGTAAAACCATATTAACCTTTAACATAAAAATAAACTACATAATATAAGACAATTTCTTACATATTTATGATAATAAAAATAATTACAATTATTTCTAATTATAAATTTAAATTCAAATAAATTAAAAAAAAAAATTTTATATAAATATTATTTTTTTTTTAATTTATTTGCCATTTTTTTTTTTTAATAAATAAATAAATCAATTTTAAATTATATATTTATATATTTATTATTTTGTTTTGTTTTTTAAATAGAATTTATGAAAGGCGATAGAATGCCTACAATACTTTCACCCTTTGCCAATGCTATGGGTGAAGAGTGTACAGTTCCCTGGTTTGACTTTTTATTGAATCCGATCAAGTTAAAAGAACATTTATAAGATTAAGAAAATGGAAAAATCGAATCATCCCAAAGTATCTTCATTAATAAAAACACTTTTGAAACAATTCGAAAAATACTACCAAAAGTAATTGGGATTGATATTGTTGTTGTAATTTTAATAATGAAATAAACCAACAAACCCAACAACAACAACAACAACAACAACAATATACACCCCACCCACACCCACACCCACAATATACTCCAACATCCCACAATAATTTGAT
>NW_003519716.1:0-19207 GCF_000190715.1 Dictyostelium purpureum | reverse complement strand
ATTAAAATTAAAACAACAATATCAATCCCAATTACTTTTGGTAGTATTTTTCGAATTGTTTCAAAAGTGTTTTTATTAATAAAGATACTTTGGGATGATTCGATTTTTCCATTTTCTTAATCTTATAAATGTTCTTTTAACTTGATCGGATTCAATAAAAAGTCAAACCAGGGAACTGTACACTCTTCACCCATAGCATTGGCTAAGGGTGAAAGTAATGTAGGCATTCTATCGCCTTTCATTAATTCTATTTAAAAGCTAAATTAAATTAAAAATATATGTAAATATATAAATTAGTTTGGTCAAATATGTACATTTTTAAAGTCAATTTCATAGTTTTAGGTTTTTTTTTTTTATTTTTTATAGTAAAATAGTTTATAATTTAAAAGGTGTTTAAAAATCAATAAAAAAAAAGCTAAATCATAACCAATTAATATATTATGTAAATATAAAAATGATCATTTCTCAATTTATCAAAAAAAAGTATTAATAAAAAAAAAATTAAAAAAAAGTAGATATTTTAAACTAAAAAAATTTTAATAAAAACTATTTATTCATCCATTCTGTCATAAAACAGAACAATTATGGAAGCAATTAGAGCAAATAGATTAAGAGTAGAACAGTTAAAAAGAGAGATTAAATTTTCTTTTGAAACTTCTTCTAATTGGATCTCTATTTTTAACTGTTCTACTCTTAATCTATTTGCTCTAATTGCTTCCATAATTGCTCTGTTTCTATTTTTAATAATATCGCCATGTGATTTGTTTAAACCCAAATTAAATTTTAAAACTTCATTTTTTTGAAGACTATTAGCATGGTTTTCAATAATTTGATTCAACTCATTTAAAAAAGAGGAGGAAAAAAAAATCAAAAAATCACTGCCTTTCATTTATTTATTTAATTTAATCATTTTTTTGAAAATTTCGACTTTTTTTTATTTAATTTTTTTTTAATTATCGGCAACCATATGATTGGGAAGATTTTTATTTTGAAATTTTAAATTTTTAAAAAAAGCAATTATTTAAGTTTTTTTTTATTCAGCGAAAAAAAGATTTTGTTATAATTATTACGTAATTTTAAAAAAAAAAATTTAAAAAACCAATTAATATAAAAAACTATAAAAATAAGCATTGGTATACCAATTAAAATTATAAATATAATGGAAGGGTATTTATTAATATAACTATATAAATAAATAAATAATTTATTAATTCTTTATTTTATTTTTTTTATTTTAAAAAAAAAAGAGAAAAAAAAGTATTGATTATCGGTGGTGGATTGGGAGGATTGGTTTTAGCAAACAGATTACAAAAATATGGAGTTTCATTTTGTGTTTACGAAAGAGATGGTAGTGAAACAGCACGTATCCAAGGTTACCTTATAGGTTTAAACAGTGTTGGTATTGGAGCTTTAAGAGAGTCGGTATCGGAAGAGAAATTTAAAAGAATTGAATCACTATTTAAACCAAGTCAATTTGCAGTTGCCGATAGAAATTTAGAAGTGTTATTAAAGATGAATTCTGGAGGTACTATTAATCGTGCTGAATTAAGAAGTATTTTACTTGAGGGTGTGCCAATCCAATTTGGAAAGAGGCTAGAGTCGTACAGGGAAGATGAAACCGGTGTCACTGTTCATTTTGAAGATGGAACAAGCGAAAGAGGTGATATTGTCGTGGGTGCCGATGGTGTAAGATCGTCAGTCCGTAAACAAAAGCTACCAGACTTTACATTTGCCGATGTAAATGTATTTCGTGTCCAAGCATTGATACCCAATGTGACCAAAGAGATCCTGGATACAATATTCCACTATGACAAAAATGCAGTAGTATTAAAGACATTGGGCAGCATTAGGAACACAATTATCTTTGGTAGAACAAAGAATATACAGCACGCCATTAGTTTAGGTCTAGAAGATGTTGAAGATATCGATGATGTAATTGCAAAGAACCAAGATAACACTGAAATACTATTAATCAGTTATGAGTGGAGACCAGCACCCAATGAAACCGAGCCAATCCCCAGCAACCGTGAGGATCTATTAAATCTGATTCGTCGTGATACCCAAACATATCATCCAGTCGTCAAACAACTGCTAAGTGACTTTGCCAAACCTGAACACTTATTAGACTCGAAAGCAGCTCCATTGACCCAAGCATCCCCAATTGAAAACTTTAAAACATCCAGAGTAACCCTCCTTGGTGATAGCATCCATTGTATGACATCACACGCCGGTATGGGTGGAAACACTGCAATGAAAGATGGATCTGAACTTGCCATCGCCCTTAAGAATATCTTTATTGATAAAGCACCACTAGAAGAATCGCTTTCATCCTATCAAAAAGGAATGCTTGATAGAGGCTTCAAAGCTGTCAACATCAGCCGTGCAAATACCGAAAGAATGCATGCCAAAGAAGTAGGTTGGTTTGGCGAAAAAATTAGAAATGGTTTAATGAAATTCTTTTTCCAATTAATTGTTTTGGGTATTGTAAAACTAGATTAACCATATAAGACAATTTCTTACATATTTATGATAATAAAATAATTACCATTATTTCTATTTATAAATTTGAATTGAAATAAATTAAAAAAAAAAAAAAATTAAATTTTTATAAATTTTTTTTTTTTTTAATTTTTTTTTTTAATAATTTTTTTTTTAATTTGTTTGTCATTTTTTTTAATAAATAAATAAATCAATTTTAAATTATATATTTATATATATTTATAATTTAACTTTGCTTTTAAATAGAATTTATGAAAGGCGATAGAATGCCTACAATACTTTCACCCTTAGCCAATGCTATGGGTGAAGAGTATACAGATTCGTGGTTTGACTTTTTATTGGATCCGATCAAGTTAAAAGAACATTTAAAAGATTTAGAAAATGGAAAATCGAACCATCCTAATGTATCTTCAATAATAAAAACACTTTTGAAGCAATTCGAAAAATACAACCAACAACAACAGCAATCCCAATCACAAGATCAATCAAATTCATCAAATGGAATAAATCAACAATCAACTTTAAAGCGATCAAAATTAATTATTGATTTGGTCATTGATGTTTGCACAAATTTAAAATTCTCATTAGATGACTTTGAAAAAAATATACCAATTAAGCATCAAAGAATTATTTTAGAGCAATTAGAAACAAAGGCAGATGTAGATATAGAATACCAAACATTTTTAAATAGATGGATCATAAGAGGTATAATAAAAGGCACACCAATTAAATATCTATTATCAAACTATTCATCCTCATCATCTTCCCCAAACCTAGTATCAACACAACCAACATCCACATCAATACTAGGTGCACCAATGACTCCACCCTCCTCACCACCTCCAACTCCACCATCATTCATCTCATTATCCTCATCCACCACATCATCATCAACAACAAAGAACGAACTAAACAGCAGTGGAGGCGATACCTCAGCATCATTAGAAGAACTATTTCATAAATCAAATTTGTTTTTAAATGACTGGATTTCCGAAAACTATGATAGCGATAAACCGTCAGACTCAGACCAAGTAGTACCCATTGTTCTCTGTGAATTGGGCGAATTTCAATTTTACAAAGAAAACTTTTATGATGCCAGAGTTTTATTTGACAAAGCATACAAAATCATAAATACCCAACATATACTAGATATAATCGAAAAGGCCAATAATCAAATTAAGAAAACGCAACCAATTAAAGGTATAGTGGGTAATAAACTTCAGCAACTATCTGATTACAAAGAGAAAATTCATTCACTCATTATAGCATGCAAAACTATTGATTTATATGATGAAGACTCAATGGATATCAGTAGCAAAGACAAATCAACAATATTAGATGGTGGTGAAAATAATACAAACTATAAAGTAGAAAAGGCGATCTCAAAAAATAATTTAGAAGAGTTGGTATCACTTTTAAATCAAGATATTTTTAGTAAATCACAGCACCAGCAATCAATCTCTATGCCCTTCAGATACAATTTAGAAACAAATATATTACCACCAAAGATCAAAACTAAACAAGATAAACTATTATTTTTAAATATTTACTATGGCAATTTAATAAAATCAATAAT
Source organism: Dictyostelium purpureum (assembly GCF_000190715.1). NCBI lineage: Eukaryota > Evosea > Eumycetozoa > Dictyosteliales > Dictyosteliaceae > Dictyostelium > Dictyostelium purpureum. The sequence goes on along the minus strand of NW_003519716.1, from coordinate 15,132 downwards.
TTTAGACTGTAAGTTCATACATTAATATAACCCTAAATAACGAATTATTTCTAATACTTTTCCCATTTAATATTTATATAGCCAATTTTTATTACTATCAATATGATTTATATAGATTCAAAAACATTGAAAAAGAGGAAGTTGAAATCTTTTTTAAATTAATCAAAATGGCAACAGATAAATTAAATCAAAATGATAATGAAAAGATAAAATTTTTATTGTTCAGGATTTACAATATAATACAATGTGATCAATTAATAAACCAAAATCAAAACCAATTTATCCAACTATTAAAAACAAATAACCAATCATTATTTAATCAATTCAGTAACAATAATAACAATAAAAATTGCGAAATTAAATTTGATAATATAAACAATAATAATTTAATATTAAATAATTTTATTAAAGAGAATGAACCAAGCAAAATCAAAGTACTATTGGAGCCTATAAAGAATCAATTTAATCTAGATGAACAACAACTAAATGCTATTTACTATCAAAAAGCATTAGATTTATTTGAAAGTGGTGATATCGAAAATTCAAAAATTATATTAAAGGAATATACTACAACTACCTCAACAAACTCAACCGAGTTCCAGCTATATTTATATGATTTACTATTGAAGAATTATAAAAAAGAAGAGCAAACAGCAACTAGCGGTGCTACAGAAAAGAAACAAACTAAATCCAGAACTATCATTGTCGATTCATTCAAATCGCTATTAACAAAATATGGAATACCTTCAGAATTTATAATGGAGAGAATCTTTTCAACACTTTTAAACAACTCCAAGTGGGAAACTGTTAAATCTTTATCAGCATTATTAAAACACCACGAATCTTTAAGCGAGCTCGTAAATATAGCAAGTAGTATAGCATCAATAGGTAAGATAATTGAAATTGAAAATAAAGAAAAGAAAATTCAGCAACAACAAGAACGAGAAGAAAAAGCAAAAGCTGAAGCAATTGTTAATGATGAAGAAAAAAATGATAGCGATACAAATAACAGTACCGATGTTAAAATGACCGATAGTCCAAAATCAAACTCTGATAAACCATCACCAAACAACGACTCCACTATAAATAATAACATAAATCAAAATGGTAATAATGATTATAATAGCAACAATAATAATGCCAATAATATCAACAATGATGATGGTGGTGAAAATAATAATGATAATAATAACAAAAACAATAATTATAATAACTATAGCGACAATGATAGTGATATGGATATAGATGATGACGATTTAACCCCAACCTATACAAATGCAACAACCACACAATCAACCAATACTCTAAATAAGAATGCAAAAAGCAAATCAAAAGATACTATAAATTCAAAATCTGAGGAAGCAGTCATTTCATTCATCAACTCAATTATTCCAAAATACGAACAAAAAAGTATTCATTGGACATTCATCGAGAGCAATCATTTCTACAGCAAAAACTCAAACCAAACCTCAGGTCTTTTAAATCTTTTAGAAAAAAAATCACTGTACAATAGAATTATTCTTATATTTGTTGGCCTGATTCATTCAATTCAAATCTGTAAAAAAGTAACTACTATTTTAAAACTTTACCATCTTTTTATATACTAATCATAATTTTTATTTATATAGACCCAAAATGATATAAACTTAGCACTATACAACGAATACTCCCAAATTATTGCAAACACTATCACTTTTCCAAAGTAACTATTACTATAATTATTTTCAAAATACACTCAAAATCCCTCACATATTAATATAACTCCTTTATTATAGTAAACACTTTTCAGTGGAAATAGAACCAATTTTATTAAATATTTATTTGGATACATTAAATAGAATGAACAAAATATTTGGATTAACTTTAGAAAAGGATCAACTTCGTGAAAGTGGAACAACTTTACCAAAAGATGATACCGAAGTTATTTTTAATAATGGCAAAAACCTAATTTTTATTGGTGATATTTATTTTGAAAAGAAATACTATAGAGAATCATTAAAATATTATTTATTGGGATGTGCTATTGAAAATGCATTTTATTCAGATCCAACCAAAACAGCATTGACAACCTCAAAATATTTTACGCATTTAGCTCGTAGATTATTCGATTGTTTTTACTTTTTAAAATCACCAATGCAGGCCATTGTGGTTTCACAATTTTTTGGCAATTTAAATCAAACCTGTTCAGTCTCATTCAAAATTATTCAAGATGAATTCTATCAATTAGATACAAACTATTTTCAATATATTTGGGAGATGCCATTACTAGAAATTTTAATAAATACTTTTACAAAGCAAAAAGATATAAAAAAAGTTTATATTTTAGTAAGTACTTCCTAATTAAAAATATAATAACAAATAAAAAATAAAAGATACTAATATTTCCTTTTTTTTTATGCAGACACAAATTATTTCAAATCCAAATATAAACGAATTTAATCATCCAGATATAAGAAAAAATTATATTAAAAATACCAAAAATAATTTTTTGAAAGCAATTTCATCAAACTATTTATTATCATAATAAAATAATAAACCTATATTTAAATTTCCACTATTCTAACTATGTTTTATCTTTTCTTTTATATTAATATATTACACTAGTTTTTTTTTTTTTTTGATTTATATAATTTTTTTTTATTGGTTTTTTTTTCGATATATTATTACTATTTTAATTTAATTGTTTAATTCTGATTTTCTAACTGCTGGTTTAAATGAAAGATCGATTGATTGAAGTTTTTTATAACGAAGAGCCTCATCTCTTTTATTTTGGATTTCGTTTTCTTGTCTTTGTTTATATTGTAAATGTGGTAATAATTCTGAAGTAAAGGTTTTTGGATCTTCAGTTGATCTTGAAAACTTTAAAAATAAAACCTGTTCTGAAAGTGGGTGGAATTGAGCAACTGCTAATTTTCCAATAAGTTGTTCTTTATCATCAAGATTCTAAAATAATTATAAAAAAATTAATATCTTGTTAATTTATGTAACCATTATCTATCATCATTCCACTTTTAAAATGTATCCTCAAAATAAAAAGTTGATTTTTGTATTTTAACAATAATATAAAACAAGTGATATTTACTAAAAGGAATTTTCTATTTTTATATAACTTGCCGGTTGTAAGTAAACCTTTAATTCTACCCCATTCGATTTGAATATTTTTTAATGGTAAACCACCACCTGTAATAGTTGCTGGAATAAATTCTGCATGTCTAACTCTTTTAGCACCAGCTTTACCTTTAACTACACGATCAAAACAAAAAATCTGTTTAATTGGATAAGTTCTATATAAATTAAAAAATAAAGCAATACAAATTAGTAATCTACACCCATATCCATTATTTCTGTGCCATAACCTGTTTCCCAATATAATCTATATTGTTCCTATGTTACTGATATTGCTGTATGAAACATACGTTGGTGCATTTGGATCGATAATTTCTGATGTATTTTTACCACGAATGAAAAATCCTCTTTTAAAAACTGATTGGGTAAAACCTTCCAATGAGGTGGCTTTTGTGATAGATGAAAAGGTTTTAATAAAGTTCATTGTTTAAATTGGGGATATACAATGAATTTTTATTTATTTGATGAAACAAAAAAATGAAAAATAATTTTAAAAAAAAAAAAAAAAAAAAAAGAAAAAAATTCAAAAAAAAAAAAATTTAAAAAAAAAAAAAAAAATTGTTCGTAAAAAAAATAATAGTTTAAAGTTCTTACTTTATTTTTTATTTTATATATTTAAATGATTAAATTAAACAAACAAACAAAAAATAGTCTATTGAAATTAATTGATAATTCATTATAAAATATTGATAATGATTATATTAATTTTTTTTTTGTGGAAAAAAAAATTTTATTTTTTGTTTTGAAAAAGTGTGTGGTTATAGTTTTTGAGATATATATTTATTTTTTATTTGTTTTATTTATTTTTTAGTGGCGAGAGTTTGATATTTTGGTTTTCTTGGTATTTTTCTTTCTCTATTCTTGTTTTTAACATTGTGAGTTTCATAAAAATGTACACCGACTTTTTGTTTATTTGTTGCTTTTCTTTTATCTTTCTTTGGACCTGCTTCAGTGTCTGAATCAACTTCTGGCATTTCGTTATATTCTTTTCTTGTTTTTTTACCTGCTTTAGCAACAGCAACTGTAGATTTAGTTTCTTTGGCTTCAGCTAATTTGCTTAATAATGGTGACATGGTATTTTTAACAGCTAATTTCTTTTGAACTTTTGGTTTAACATCTTCTTCATCATCTGATTTTTCTTTCTTTATGGCTGCAATAGATTTCTTTTTGGCAGCAGATTCTTTTTTAACTTGAGTGGTGGTGGTAGTAGTGGTGGTGGTAGTTTGTTTTTTATTATTTTCTTGAACTGGTTCTTTTTTAACAGCTGGTACCTTTTTATTTAAAACTGGTTTAGCTGGTGATGCAACTTTTTTGTTTTTATTATTTTTATTTGATTTTGGTTTAATATCTTCTTCTTCTTCTTCTTCATATACTAAATCATTATCTGCTAAATCTTCATCTTCACCATAAAGAATATCTTCATCTTCTAACTCTTCTTCATCTTCTTCACCTTCCTCTTCATCATCTTCATCTTCATCATCTTCGTCTTTTTCATCTTCTTCTTTTTGATATAATTCATCCCAATCTGGTTCTTCATCAAATGGATCAACATACTCTTCTCCATGAGCATCTTCATGATTAAATTCTGATTTAACTTGAATGTTTTTGAATTTTTGACTAACAACTAAATCACCATACAATTTATTTCTTTCTTTTAATACTTTATCAGTTTCAGAGTCATTTGATTCGGCATTATTTTCAGCAGTTGATTCACCTTCTTTTTTAACAGCTGGAGTTGTATTGGCATCTTGAGTTTCTTCTGTGGCAACTGGTGTTTCAATCTCTGCTTCTGGATTTAATAATGGTGGAAGGGTGAAATATGGGATTTTACCTTTTTGGTAATCATAAAGGATTAATTTTGCAACTGCATTCATATTTGGTTGTCTTTTCTTTAAGAGTTTACCAGTTCTTTCGGCTAATTGGGTAAGGAAATCTTCATGATCTTTCCATTCGGCGATATGATAGGTTTTGGCAATATAATCTTTTTTAATTCTATTTAAGACCTCTGGAATATATTCGGTAGCATCTTCGAGATTTTCAACTCTAACAACACCTTTTAATACTAATTCGGCTTCGGTATCTCCGGTAGCTGGTACAACACCTGGACAATCGATTAAATAAATACGTTTCATTAAAGTAATGTATTGCCAAACTTTAGTTTCACCTGGAATTGGAGCAGCTTTACAAACGACTTTACTTTTAAGGGTATTGATAATTGAAGATTTACCTACATTTGGATAACCAATGAAACCAACGGCAATTTGTTTTTTATCACTATGGAGTTTGCTAAATTGACGGAGTAATTGAATAAGTGAACCTTTACCAAATGGATTAGTGATACTAGCATGAAAAGCTAAGGTTGGATATTCTTTTGATAATACTTTGACCCAACGAGCAGTGGCCCAAGTTGGAACAAGATCGCATTTGTTGAGTACAAAAATTAAATGTTTGTGTCTATTGTTCTTTTTTAATTGTTGTTCTAAATGACGTGAACGGGTGCCCATTGGATCACGAGCATCTAATACTTGAACTAAAACATCTGATGAATCGATAACTTTATAAAGTTCACCCCAAATTCTCTTTGATGTACCTTTATCGAAAATATCTTTTCTACGTGATTCGGCTAATTCATCTTCGTTCTTGATATTTTTATCTTTAGTTTCATCATAAGTACCCGATGTTTCGCTAGCTTTGGTAACAAGATTTTCATAATCTGAAATTGAATTTAAATTTGGACGTTTACGTTGTTTCTTTGGACCAAAAGTATCTTGGAATGATTCGGTTGTTAATAAATTCATTTGTGATTTCTTTGTTGAATCTTTTAAAAGACCTAATGGTAATTTATTGGCATGTAAAAGTACTTTGAATGGGTTGCTAACTTCTTTTTCCATTGCTTCTCTGAATGCTTCTAATTGATCTTGACTAACGGAACGAGTATTACCGAAATAAGCTTGATTTGGTGCAATTCTAGTATCGTGTGATGTATCGCTTGATGCATAAACTGATTTAACTAATTTACCATCCTTATTATATTTATTTGGTTTTTCATTATACATTTGTAATCTTCTAATGGTTGCTCTACTTCTTTTGCTGGTATCCCCTTTAGCAATAATACGATCAGGATTATTCTGATGATTAGCTTTGGATACTCTATTTGTAAAATTATTTGATCTACTTTGTTTTTGATTTGGTTTAACCATTTTTAAATTTTATTAATATATATAAAAATATTTATATATATATAAGAAAAAAAAAAATTTATCAAATTATTAAAAAAGAAATAAAAAAATGATAATTTATCAAAAAAAAATTATAAAAAAAAAAAAAAAAAAAAAAAAACCGACAAAAATTAAATTTTTTTTAGAAATACGAAAAAAACGAAAAAAAAAAATTCAAAAATAAATAAATAAATATTTAAAAAAATAATATTTAAAAAAAAATAAATAAATAAATAAATAAATAAAAAAAAAAATGATCAGAAAAAAAAAAAAAAATGATAAAAATTTATTTTATTTTAATTATCATTTATAAGGATCCATTTTGATATATATATATCTTTTTCAAAATTTGTATCTAATAATATTTCTATTTTAGAAAAAATTTAAAATTTAAAATAAAATTAAATTTTTTAAAAATAAAAAAAATAAAATTAAATAAAAATAAATTTTTTCTTATTTTATTTTATTTTCATACTAAAGCATAAAAATATACAAATAAAATAAAAATAACTTATTACTATATAAATATAATAAACTCCCCACATCCAAAATTTTTTTAAAAAAAAAAAAAAAAACAAAAAAATTTTTTTTAATAAAAACCATTTTTTTTTATATTTAAACATACAACAACAATATGATTTTTAGAAGTGTAAAAACAATAAAAAAATGTTTGCCACAAGCAAATAGTTTATTCAGACCTTTTACAACTACAGCCACCGCAACAACAACATCAAGTACTAATATTGCAGGTACTACCATAATCACCCCAAAAATTACAGATACAATTTCAGGAGTCGATAACCCAATTATAGAAAAAAAAGTAACTACACCTCCACAACCAATTAAACCAGTTGTTTTAAATGGCAAGCTTTTATCATCACACATTGTATGTATACTGACAATATTCATTTGTCCATCTGCAGAAATAATTATGGTTACTAATAAATAATTTTAAATAGAAAGAATCAATTAAAAAAGATACAGCAGATTTTATAAAAAATTCAGGTATTACACCACATTTAGTTGTAATTTATGTTGGCGATAATAAACAAATTGAATCATATATAAAAGCAAAGAAAACTGGTTGCGAAGAAGTCGGATTTAGATTCACTCTTGATAGATTCTCAAGCGATATAACCGAAGCACAACTTATTAAAAAGATTAAGTATCATTCTGAAGATCCATCAGTTCACGGTATTATCGTTCAATTACCATTACCAGAGAATATCAATCGTGATAACATTATTCAAGCCATTGATCCAAAAAAGGATGTTGATGGTTTAACTTCAATTAATATGGGTCAAATTATGGTTTCAAAAAAGTAATATAACCAATTTTACTACTTGATAATTAAATAATTAATTAATTAATAATAATAATAATAACAATCACTTACTAATTACTTTTTATTTAGACCATTGTTTATACCATGCACCCCTTTAGGTATTTTAGAAATATTCAAAGCATATAATATTAAATTAGAGGGCAAGAACGTTGCAGTTTTAGGTAGAAGTAATTTAGTTGGTAGAACTATCGCAACCTTATTGTCACAAAAAGATATGAGCAACCCATCCATTATGGGTGGTGCCAATGTCACAACATTCCATAAATATTCTAAAAGCTATCATCATTTATTAAAAAATGCTGATGTTATTATTGTAAGTAGTAGAAACAATATAACATCCTTTTAAATTTCTATAGTATTAATATTTTCTTTCATATATCATAACAATTATAGTCAGCAACAGGAGTTCCAGGTTTAGTTAAGAAAGAGGATTTAAAGAAAGGAGTTATTTTAATTGATGTCGGTATTAATTATAAAGAGGATAGCAGTAAAAAATCAGGATATAGAATGGTTGGTGATGTTGACCCAGAATCATATGAAAAGTCAATAGCCTATACCCCAGTTCCAGGAGGTGTTGGTCCACTTACAGTTGCATGCTTATTAAGAAACGTATTAAAATCCTCCATTCTTCATTATAGAATTCAATGCTCAAGATTAAGAGCTGGTGTTGAAAACAATATTGTCGATAAAAAAGAAAAAGATTTAAAATCAGATAATAAAAATAATCAATAATATAAACAATAAAAACAATAAAAATAATAATAATAATAATTAAATGTAAATAAAGAAAATTAAAATAATCTTTTTTTGAATATATTAAAAATAAATAAATCGTTTAATTTTATTTTTAATTTAAATTTAATTTTTTAATTTTTAAAAAAATTTTTTTTCCATCGCATTTTTCCTCTGCCCCCATTATGAAACACCAATTATGTGTGTCACCACTAAACTATTATCTGTAAAAACAAAAAAACAAAAAAAATAATTAATATTTATTGTATATTAATTATTATTAATTATTTAATTAAAATTTAAATGCATTGTTAATAAATAAATAAAAAGATTTCATATTCATATATTGCAAACAAAGGTAAATAATTAGTTATTTTTTTTTTTAATTTTTAAATTTTTTTTTTTTTTTTTTTGATTTTATAAAATTTTTTATTTTTTTTTATTTTTTAATTAGTTTTTTAAAAAATTGTATTTTTTGTTTTCGTAAAAGTATTATTTTATTTTTTATAAAATTAAAAAATTTTTTAATAAATACAAATAAAATAAATACTTTTTTTTTTTAAAATTTTTTTTTTAAAATTTTTTTTGTAAAATACAACTAAATTAATTTATTTAAAAAAAAAAGAAAAAGGAAAAGAATATATATAGTTAATAATGTCACGTTTAATTAGATATAATAATTGTAATAAAAATGGATTATTAAATATATATAAAACTGGTGTATTATCAACATCAACAACAACAAAATCACAATTATTTATAAATAGTAATAACAATAATAGTAATAGTAATATAATAGAGGTTCATAAATCAAGATATTGCACTTTATCAACATCAACTAAACCAGCATCAGAGGACAAACCAAATTTAATTGGAACCATTTCAAATATTTTTGATAAAGTTAAAAAGAAATCATTTATAATTGATAATTATTTTGATCAACAACCAATACATACATATAATCATATCGAAACACCATTATCAATTAAATTAAATAATAATGTTGTTGAACCATTAAAAATTTTAGATCCATTAAATATATTAGGTAAAAAGAAATCAAATGAGTTATTTAAAATAGTCGAAAGTGATCTTTCTCAAGTTACAAGAAACATTTTAGATACACTTTCAGTTGGTGCAGGTGCCTCAAGTGACTATGCCCCATATTTATCAAAAAAAACAAGTCCAGTTTTAGTTTCAATGTCAAAATATTACTTTGAATTAAAAGTAATTAAAATTTTTATATATTAACAACAATAATAACAACAATAATTAGAAAAGATAATAATAATAATAGTAACAAGAGTAATAAAAATAATAATAATGACACTAATTAAAATAATTTAATATATATAATTATATAATTATTAATAGGGTAAAAGAATTAGACCAACTATAGTTTTATTATTATCAAAAGCATTATCAGCAAATGTACAAAAAACACAAATTAAATTAGCAGAGGTTGTTGAAATGATTCATACAGCAAGTTTAGTTCACGATGATGTTATTGATGAGGCCTCAACCAGAAGAGATGTTCTTTCAATTAATCAATCTTACTCCAATAAATTAGCAATTCTTTGTGGTGACTTTTTATTAGCTAGAGCTTCTCTTATTTTATCAACTATCAGAAATTCTGATGTTACAGAATGCATGTCATTGGCTCTTGCTGAATTGGTTGAAGGTGAATTTATGCAAGCAAAATCAAGTGGTGTTTCTTCATTCGATCACTACCTTAAAAAAACTTATCTTAAAACTGGTTCTTTAATAACAAACAGTTGTAGATCTGCCGCTATCCTTTCTGGTGCCGATCAAAACATTGTAAATATTTCAACTGAATTTGGTAAAAATTTAGGTTTAGCTTTTCAAGTATGTATCACACATTATTATTTTTTTTTTTTTTTTTATTAAAGTTCACCATATTTATTTTATTTTTTTTAAATAATATCTATAGATTATCGACGATTTATTAGATTATACAGGCTCAGCTGAACAATGTGGTAAAGCTGTTTCAGTCGATTTAAATTTAGGTTTGGCTACAGCACCAGTTTTATTTGCAACTCAAGAGTTTCCACAATTAGAAGATTTAATTAAAAGAAAATTCTCTAAAGAAGGAGATGTTGAAGAAGCTAAAAGATTAGTTGCCCAAAGTCAAGGAATTGAAAAAACTAGAAATTTAGCTATTGAATATGTTAATTTAGCCATCGAATCTTTACTTAAATTGCCACAATCTGATTCAAGAGATTTATTAATTGCTTTATCACATACAGTTGTTACAAGAACTAAATAATCATTACTATTACTAATAATAATAATAATAATAATATAAAAAATAATTTTAAAAAAAAAAAAATCCGCAACCAATCATTAGTTTAAAGTATATTTATATATAAAAATTCTTCATATATTTTAATAATACAGTATAACTACATCTGCACCAACAAAATCATAAAAAACATTAAAAAAACATATAAAAAAAAACAAAAAAAGAAATCCACCTGCGTCTAAATAACTATAATAATATTAATAACAATATTAGTATATATTTATAGTTAAACATAAATAAAGAAAGAATCTTTTTATATTTTTAATTTTACTATTTTTCAATCCAAAATAAATCACACTAAAGTTATATATCTCTTTAATTTATTTTTATTATATAATACATAGTTTTTTTTTGCAAATTATAAAATTAAATAATTGTGTATTTATTTGTATGAATAGTTTTAAAAAATACTAAAGATTATTTATGGGGTTATTAATGTTATTATTATTTATTATTACTGTATAGCTTTAAAAATTTGATATTTGGTATTATTTTTATTATATTTTTTCTTCGTTTTCATTGGTTTCTTCTTGGGTCTCTTCTTGAGTCTCTTCTTGAGTCTCATCAATTTCTTTAATTTTATTTTCAATTGGTGGTGGTGAGGAGCCAGGTGTTCTAATTTTATTAATTAATTTATTCCAATATTGACCAACGATTTGATTGATTTTGGTGGTAAGAGTTGTTAAATGACCAGTCATTGTATTTTTAATTTTGGTTTCGACTACTTCTTTAATGGATTCAGAGAATTTTGAAATTAAGAAATTATAAAGCCATTTGATTTTACCAGATTCTTCAACTAGTACTTCTAAATTATCGATTTTGAAAACTATGTTTGTAATTACAATCTCTGGGTTATTGGTTTCTTTGTTGGTATCAATATCAAAGGTGAGAGCTGTGAAACCTTTATTTACATTTGCAGAGGCATTACCTTTATCTTTAAGATATGGGAATGATTGTTGGTCATATTGCCAAAGGAAATTCTTTAAATTTGCAGTAAAGCCACTGACTGAAGCAGTAATACAATTGTTATCACCAAACTCTACATCGACACCTTCTGGTGGAATATTTAAACCTGCGAAAACAAGATTTGAAAGTTCATATTTAAAGCTCTTATTAATACCTGTTACAGTTGGAATTTGAACTTTTAATAGTTGATCGGTTATAAATGGAACAATTGTATTCTTAATTTCTTTAATAAAACTAAATTAAAAATTAATATAAACTTTTTTTTTCTTTTCTTTTTCTTTTTTTTTAGAATATATAATTACTCTTTGTTTTGTTTTAAAAAATCTATTAATTGCTCTTTTGATTTAACTTCAGTGATAAATTTATTACCTTTTTCTAAAAATGTTTTAACATCTTCTCTTTGGGTCACTTCACCAACAAATTTATTTGATTTTAATTGTTCCTTTATATTTTCTGCAATTTTTTCACCTCTTTCAATTAAATTTTTAATCTAAATTTAAAATAGAAAAAAGAAAAAAGAAAAAAGAAATTAATAAAACAATTATAAAAACAGTGTATGTTTATATTTATATAACTTACATCAGTTGTATTATCTAATTTATCATCGGATGTTAAAATATTTTCAAAAACTTTTTTACTGTCATTAAAGAGAGAGGATACTTCTGGATTTGATTTAAGTTGATCGAAAATTTGTTCACCTTCATCGACTAAACTTTTAATTTGTGGATCTTTTTCTTTTAATGATTCTACCCATTTTTTACCTTCAGCAATACCTTTTTCTAAAGTGATTCTAGTGGACTCGGCTTCTTTAAGATCGAAAAAGAGTTTTTTCATTTTTTCTAAATAGAGTGAGCTTTGCTCGTTGTCTTGAAACTCTTTAAAGATAGTGCTACCTTGAGTAAACAATGATTCGATGGCTTCTCTCTTGATGTTTGAGGTGGATGGGCTGAATTGGCCATCGACTTTCATACTTTCTAATAAAGCTTTACCCTCTTGAATAATATTTTGTACACGTTCTTCTTTAGTGAAAAGATCGACAAAGTTTTTACACTCTCCAATTAATGCTTGGGCCTCTCTGTTCTCTTTAACTTCATTTAGCATTGATAAACCTTTTTCCATTAGTTCTTTGGCTTCTTGCTTCTTTATTACTGTATCTACGAATGCTTTGCTGTGTTGGAAAAGCTCTTTGCCACTCTCCAATTCTTTAATTTCACTTAATAATACATTTGATTGTTTGATTAATTCTTTACCAGTATTTACAATTTCAGTTTCGTCAAATTCGTCAAAATTAACTTCTTTAATTCTTTCTTTTATATCATTTACAATATCATTATTTTCTGTATTACCATCATTATTTTCTTCAATAAACACAACTTCTTCATCATTTTCAATTATTATTTTTGAATTATTATTATTATTTCTTTCTGACATTTTTATTTTATTTTATTTTATATGGTTATTAATAAATAAAAAATATAATAATTATTTCGGATATTATTTAAATTACTATATAAAAAAAAGGTGGTGTGTTATATTTGCTTTATTAAATAAAATTAAATAATAAAAATTAATTAATTTTTTTTGCTAAGTGGGTTTGTGTTTGTGTTTGTTTTTATGTTTAGGTTTATATTTATATTTATATTTATGTATATTTGTAAAAGAAATAATTGTAATTACTAATATTATTTAGATAATTATTTTATTAACCCCTTTTGTGTTATTGTTTAAATTATAAAAAAAAATTTTAAATTTTTTTTTTTTTTAAAAAAATTTTTTCCAAAATTTTTGGGAAAGGGAAAAAAAAAAAAAAAAAAAAAAAAAAAAAAAAAAAAAAAAAAAAAAAAACCAATTATCAGATTTTTAATTAAAATTTAAATAATTATTAAAATTTTAAATTTCAAAAGATATTATAAAAGTTTCTTTTTTCTTTTATTTCAAAAATAAACATATAATCAAAAATAAAATAAAATTAACAAAAAATCAAAGTCAAAAATAAAAAAATAAAAAATTGGTGATTGGGAAATGTAAATTTTGAATAATAAAATTTTATTATTGTTGGTTTTTTTTTTTGCCTTTAAAATAAAAAATTTAAATTAATATAAAGTTGGAAGAAATATAAAAAAATTTAGAGCATACCTTTATAAACCGAATTGTTTTCCATTTGGATTTTGATTTATGACATCAAAGTTCGATTTTGGTGGTGGTCTGGATATTGGAAGAATAGTCATACCACCTCTTCTTGAGCCGTCTGATGGATCGATAAAAAGGTCCATTTTTTAGTCTATTAAAATTTTAGGTAATAAATATAAACAAAATATAACAAAAAATAGGGAATGAATTATTTATAAATAAGAAAATGAAAAAAATAAAAAAAACATAAAGTATATATAAAAAAAAAAAAAATAAAAAAAAAAAATAAAGTGGAAATATTTATAAATATCTTGAAAATATTATAAATTTTTTTAATTTGCAATATTTTTTTTCGCGAGCCCAAGAAAATTCTCAGTTGAGTGACACATTCACTCCTGAAATTCATTTTTATAAATAGCAAAAAAAATAAAAAAAAAATAAAAAAAATTAAATTTATGTTTTGGTTGGTGAATAAACTCCGCTGGGATTTATTTAATGACTTAAGTTAGTAAAATTACTTTAAAAATAGAAAAAAAAAAAAGGTTTTATTAGCAAAGGAAACATTACAACAAAAAATAAATCAAAACTTTGGTATAAAAAAAATTTGAAACAACTTACTTTTTTACCAAGTTCCTTTTTGAAGTACTGGAGTGGAGAAGCTAGTATTTGTTGGTGGTGGGATGTATTGATATTTCTTTGGTCCATTTGCACCTGATCCTTTAAAGTTATAGTAGTTCATTTTTAAATTGAAATAATTGAATATAGAAAAAAAGTAATTATATGATTAGAAAAAAAAAAATTGTTTGCGATGATCAAAAAAAAAAAAAAAAAAAAAATAAAAAAAAAAAAAAAAAAAAAATTATTTAAAAAAAAGTTTTGTTTGGTGCAATATAAGCAATTTTTATTAAAAATCTTTATCAGAAAGAAACATATGAGATACAAAGAACAGTTAGTTTTTGTCTATATGGTATTCTTGGGAGTTTTTGTTTTTTGGGCACCCAAAAAATAATAATAATATAATCATTTAACTATTTTTTATTATAAAAAAACCCTGAAAAAATCTGGATTTTTTTTTTTTTTTTTTATTTTTAAGAAATTTTTTTATAAAACATATAAATGGTTATGGAAAGAATATTCCGTTCTTTTTATTTATCTTTTATATTTTTTTGGTGTGAATACAATTTTAAAAAAATATTATATTTTCAAACTAAGAAGTAAATCTTGGTTTTAAAAAACAAAGAAATATATTTTTGGAAAACCTGGCAATTATAAAATAGGATTTTTACTTTTCAATT
>NW_003519715.1:22433-32121 GCF_000190715.1 Dictyostelium purpureum | reverse complement strand
TACTAAATAGAATAATTTGTCTGTTTCTATTTTCTATATAACTTTTGTTTTGTTTTTATTATATTATGCGCAAATTACTTACTTGAAGATTTTATATTTTCAAAATGTTTATATTGTTATTTTTGATGGAATTTTATATATTTTATTAATATTTTTTAATTGAATGTGTTTATTAAGATAAAAATAAAATAGAAAAAAAAAAAATAGAAAAAATTATTAATTGTTTAATTTTTTTTTTAATTATTAAAATTTTTTTTTTATTTATTTTTTATAATTTTTAAAAATTAAAATACCATAAATTAAAAAAACTAATAATTTTAATGTTTATTTAAGAAATTGTTATTATGATTATAGATAAGTAATCACCAATTTGTATTGTTTGTATCAGATTCAAAGATACTTACGTTAACGAGGTATTTTGATTACCCTATAAGGTTTCAACCACTGGTAACCTTATAGCTGATACAAATTATACAAAGAAGTGATTATTTTTTTTAAGTTAAGTATTTAATATAACTAATATATTAATATGTAATAATTTAACTATATATTTTACTGATTAATTTAAAGCATTTGCTTTTAATTATCTTCACTTTTAAAAAAAAAAAATTTAACTATATATTAATTTATTTTTAAAATTATTAGGGCAATAATCAAATTCCTCAAGATTAGTTCATTCAATAAAAAATATATATAATGTATATAAAATCATCAACTAATAAAAAAGAATTAAAATAAATATTAGAGATAAATTTAAAATAAAAAAATAAAATTAAAAAAAAAAAAAAAATCTACTTCTTATTGTTATTTATTTATAAAATAAATTTTCCTTAAACTTTTTATTTTTTTTATTTTTTTTCGTTTCGTTTATGTACATAAGAAGTTCCTTAGTAATTTTTGAATTAAATGCGCACCAACCACCATGGAAGCTGAAATATAAAAGTTAAAATTGAAAAACAATCAAGACTCTCTATTTAGACAACCCCGAGTGTGATGGCAATTTAATTTCTTTTAATCTTATAATTTTAAGATCTTCTTTTAATCAAAAGGAAGCTATAGTCGTAAAAGCAATCGACATGTTTGATTAAAACCATGGATTAATTCGTAGCCTCTATCTGTATCATGGAATATCTTTTTTGCTACTATTTTTTTTTCTAATTATTGAATTTATAAAAATGGTAAGAACATCTACCAATAATTATAAATAATCTAATAAGGTCTTCTATTTGAATTCCTAACCAAAGA
The DNA here is from genome assembly GCF_000190715.1 of Dictyostelium purpureum. Lineage (NCBI taxonomy): Eukaryota > Evosea > Eumycetozoa > Dictyosteliales > Dictyosteliaceae > Dictyostelium > Dictyostelium purpureum. Next base: position 30,876 of record NW_003519715.1, on the reverse strand, counting down.
ATTGAAACTTATATACCAATCATTATTATTTTTATCTAATGTAGTTATATTATTAAAAATTGGAGTTATTTTTATTAAAATTTTAATGATTTTTAATTCCTCTTTAATTAAATTTCTATATGATGACGGTGGTGGAAGTGTTATATTACCATTATTAATTAAAAATCCATTACTGTTTTTATTGTTGCAACCGCTACTACAGCTACTCCCATTGCTCTCATTACTATTACAACTGTTTATACTACTACAACTTGCGCTTTGGGCTAAACTAATACTATTATTATTTAAATTGCCAGATTTTATTAATATATTCATTTGCCTGTATTATAATTAATAATTTAAAGTGTTAATACATATTTTTACTTTATAACAATAATCAATTTATCTGTTAATGTTATTACCACTTACTTTTAATTTAATTTCTAATTAATTCCATAATTTAATTCTATCAAAGTAGAACTGGTTTATTGTGGTTGCAGCTGCGGTTGGGAATGTTGGATGTATCTATTGTAATGTTTCTTTCTGTAATATCAACTGTACTTCAGTTGATTGAATGCCTTCGATAATACCCAATGATGGATTTGTTGGTTCCACCTCATTTGCGAAAAATCCTAGTTGTTTTTTTTAATTATATATTCTATCAATTCTAAATTACCACTTAATGCAAAGTGTTTTAATAGTTTATTAATTGATGCTTTATTGTATCTTGGGTTTAGAAGAATTTCGATCGAATATGAAAAGATATTAAAACTGAAATTTTTATAGATGCAATATTTATCTGGAACAATTATAAAAAGTATTGAATCTTCTTTTTCAAATAAAAAATAATAATCTAATGGTAATGGATTTCTATCTAAGCCTATTATTTGGTATAAAATATCAATATATTTTAATATTATTGGTTTGATTTTATAATTTTCTTCGAATATTTTGAAAATAACTGTTCATAGAATGCTGTATTCTCTGGTGTTTCCTCGATGATTCTCCTACAAATAGATTCATAACCTCCTTTTTTAATTTTAAATTTTAAATATTTGAGAAGACTTTACTTTATCTTTTAAAATTGCCTCTCCATTTGAATATCTAATACATTAAATAAAGTTTCATAACTTGATATTTGATCAGGTTTAAAATTTGAAAATATTTCCTTGTAAATTGTTTTGTTTCTAAATATTTCCCAGAATAAATATTCATGTGGTTCGATATCTTTAATTGTTAATTGTGCTCTTTCTTTATTGAATGAATTGATCGATTCTTTTTCTTGATTTTCATTTGATAATCTTTGCTGCAACTCTATGAATTCTTTTATTTTATCATAAATATCTCTTTTATTCCCCTGAAATACAATGCCTAGTTTATTTGCATATTCTTTTAAATATACTGCTCTCAAAAAAATAAAAAATAAAAAATAAAAAATAAAAAAAAAGAAATTTTTAAATTTAAAAAAAAAAAAAATTATAAAAATGGACAAAAAATCAAATAATAAAAACTAAATAACAAAATTAAAAAATAAAAATAAACCAAAATTAAATTGATAAAATTCGTGTTAACCTTTGGTCCACGCAAATATAATGGTTTCTGTGGTTATTGATAAAAACAAAAAAAAAAATTGCTCTTTCTTAAAGTTTAAATTTTATTGATTAATCATCGTTCATTGTTTGTGATTGACTAATCATATCTGGTTCATCTGGAATAAAACATGTACTTGGAGTTCCATTGGGCCATACGATAGCACCCTATTTTTGGAAAAAGAAAAGAGAAGAAAAAAAAAAACAGTTTAAAATTAGTTTTTCTGAATTTTAATTGTATATTTAATATTATATCTTTTATATATATGTTAATTACTTACCATTATGGCATCAGTTGGAGCAGAAAAACCATCTACTCTATGATTATATATACCGTTGTTGGTTACAGCAAAATTTTCAGAGAGGCAGTACACCAAAAAATCGTAGCAATTTTCATTATAGTATATAATATCACCATTTCCACACGATAAGCGATCTTCAATTAAAATACGTTGGATATCTTTATCAGTTACATCAACATTAATAAATCTAATTGGTGTTTGTCTTACAATTCCAAAATATTGGTATATTGTTTTAATGTCCTTTTCTAATTTGACTAGTGCAATTGTTTCATCGATAATGCTGAGTGGTGCTGAATTAGAAATGGTGGGTCTGAAAATTACATTTATTTTACGATTTCTAGTTTGGCCAATGGCTTCTTGATTTCTTTGAGTTATACCTGCATAATCTTCCATTTGGAATCTAAAAGCTAAATCTTTTATTAATAAATGGTTATTGTGATTATAATCGCAATGAGGGTCATCAAAATCACAAAAAATAATTTCATCTTTGAGGATTGGAGATAAAAATAGACCGATTTTTTGATCAATTTCGAAGGTTCGAGTTGCTGTTTGTATGTTTTTTAATTTCATTGGGATATAGATTCCTTTTAATAAACTATTGAAATTTTTAATTTTAATATTATTATTATATGTTAAAGAGCCATCTGTGCCATAATCTACAGATGGTTTTGTAGTTTCGGTATCTATTATTACTTTGGGATTGAAAGATTCATATTGATTATTTTGTTGATTTAATTTTTTAATCTCCATTACTGGTCTTTCTGCTACTGGATAAAATCCATTGTTTTCTAAACTACTATAAATTCCTGTGAAATCAATTTTAAAACCTGCTGTACCAAATGGTATAACTTCTGGTCCAAATGTTTGATATGCTGGGGTTACTGGAGGGTCTGCAATAACAGTGACACGTCTTTCATAGTATTCAGCTAGATAATCTAATTTTTTTGAACAAAATGCACAACCACCTCTTGATTCCTAATAAATATAAATAAATCAGTTAATATAATAATAAGTATATAAATTTAATATGCTTTTAATTATTGTTTATGGACAAGTTACTTGTTTACCTTGCCAATTTAGATCACCAATACCTTTTATAAATTTTAAATTAATTAGTACATTTTTGTTATATCTTAACTCGGTTGGTTTGTATAATTAAAAATACTTACAAAATAGATTCCCAGTACTATCGACTAAATATGATATCTTTGAATGTTGAGCACCATCGGTTGTATATTCACTAACAGACCATGGTGCGTCAGTTCTACTGACAAGATTCATTTTATCTGATGGTTTTGCCATTTGATTTTTATTTTTTTCACCACCCTTCTGCATTGTATTAATAAGCCATTTACCTGTTTTTTGATGGTTGTTGTAATAGTAATCTGCTATATAATCCCATATCATATTAAATCCTCTTTTTGATAATGGGTATTGTGCCTTTTTTTCATGAATGTAATTGTTTGAGGTTTGAACAAAGTATTGACCATCACCATTGGATTGATCCATTACCTTATTGTAATGTATACAGTCTCTATCACCCACTGCTGTGAAATCAAATGAAGAAAAATCTTTGTTACTGATTAACTTTGCCTATTAATAATAAAATTAAAAATTAGAATTTTAATACAAACCAATATAAATTAATTTAAAACTTACAACTGTGGACCATTTTAATAATTGGATTGAATTTTTTGACCAATGATTTGTAATTGGATCAAAGATAAGCGTTTTGAAAATTCTTAGATCAAATTGATCAAATGTTTTCTTTATGGTTCCAAATGAAGCGATTTCACTATTTGAAAAATTGTCGGTACCGATTAATGGGCCAACTCTAGCTCTAATTTCATTAAACTCTGTCAGACTTGATAGCTTGTTCGTTATATCTCTAAGGTTTTTACCATTAATTGCATTAATAATAAAATCACCATAAATTAAAAGCTTTGGAATAATATCCAATTCATCTGATGATAAGTTGATACAAACTGAATGCTGACCCAAATTTTGCTCGTTTCCTTTATCAAAGAATTCACCAGCACCATCTCTTACAGGTGACTTAGGATAACTATGAATAACATGAATACCTCCTATAATTAATTAATTTTTTTTTTTTTTTTTTTTTTTTTTTTTAAAAAATGAAGATAAAAAATTAATAATTAATATTTTAAATATTATAATAATATTTATAAAATGACTATATTTACCTAGATTGTTCCAAATAAAAAAACCCTTGGCATGTGCACCTTTACCTGGATCATCACTAGTTGTAGGATCGTTATAAACTACACCATTAACTTTTTTTACAGTTGGTCTTGGTTCATTATTATATACAATACTATTGTAATTATTATTACCTAATATTTGTTCATATGTTTTAGTAACTGGATTTGGAATATTATTATTATTTTTGGTATAATAGTTGTTGATTTCGGATATAATTTTTACACCGGATAAATAACTGTCTGTGTAAATTGCACCGCCATCTTCACCTGAAAGTTGTTGTAAAAACCACCAATCCACATCCTTGGTGGGGATCATACCATTATATTTATTTCTTGCATCGCCTTGATACACATTTTCTGTGGTTATACATCTTGGTGCTTGAGATACTACAAAATTGTTACTATTAACAAAAAATAAAACTAATATTATTAAAGCAAAATTAATATTTATTAGTTTCATTATATGTTTGTTTTTTTTTTATTTGTGGTTTATAAAAAAATTATTTATTTTACATTTTTTTTATTTGTGCGATTATAATTTTATATGCGATGTGCTATTTTAAATTAAAAATTTTGTTTAAAAAAAATTAAAAAAAAACACTCGTATTTTTTCGTGATATGGTGCGAACGAGTAAAATCAATGATTAATAAAAAAAAAAAAAACACAAAAACAAAATTTTTTAGTTTTTTTTTTTTGTGGGTTTTATAAAATTCGTTTTTCTAAAATACTATTTTTAGATTTTTATATAAAATCACTTTTTTTTTTTTTACCACAACGATTGAAATAAAAATAAATGGGATAGATTTTTTTTGTTAATGGTTTTATTACCATTATTTAATTATAAAAAAAAAATATCTGGTTTGAGAAAAAATTGAAAAAAAAATTAAAAAAAAAAAATTAAAAATTTATATTTTTTTTCTTTGTGCCGTTGTGGGTGATAATGTGCAAAATAATAATAATTTTATATATAATTATTGATAATATGCAAATAAGTAAAGTTTTTTTAAAAATAAAAAATTAATTTTATTATTTAAATAAAATAATAAATTTAATCATTAGTTACCTTAATAATTTTTTTACTATTCGATGATTCTTGAATTATGCATTTGTCTAATTTTAACACAGAGTGATTATCTTTCGACCAATTTATTTTACTCTAAATTCAAATAAATGAATTATATAATACAGTGACCTGAAGATATATCTAAATTTTATTAAACCATTATGATTTACCAATAATAATTTTTGTATGAATAACTTTACCTTAAAGATTAATCAATCATTAATTTTTAAAAATAAATTGTAAAATAAAAAAATAAAAAAAAAAATTTTAAAATTTTAAAATTTTTTTTTAATTTTCATTTTTTTTTTTTAATTTTATACTTTTTTAAAAAAAATAAAATTAAAAAATTAAAAGAAATATAATGGTATTATTTTCATTATTTGTATTTTTATGTTTGGCTGTGAACACAGCTAAAGCAATCGTTATTGGTATCGATTTAGGCTCACAAACCTTTAAAGTAGCTGTTATTGGACAAAATAAATTCGAAACTGTTTTAAATGACCAATCAGGGATGATCATCTTGGTTCTTTAGTGTATTGAAATTTTATGTGAATAGTGCATCCATTTTTATTGAGTGTGATGGTAGTATATATAGTTAGTGTGGTTGCGGGTGTGGGTGGTGTCTTAATACAAATAAAAAATTAATTTTTTGTGTGTTTGGGGGTTTGATAGTTTTTGGAGTTAAGAGAATACTATTATTTTTATTGTGAATCTTTATTATGAATAAACTCTATATTATTTTATTATCTAACACCCTTTATTTGAATTGAAAAATAAACCTAAGAATGGAACAATTTTACCCCATGCAATATTGCTACCATCATTAACACATTCTTCATTATTATATTGGTTGTTGTTGATGTTGTTAACTGCTCTAATATAAATTGATTGTCTACTCGAATTCAATAGAATTTTATTTTTTTATTTATTGAATTTCATCCTATTGATGTAATGGATTCTTTTTTTTTATATGTTATTTTTTTATAATGAAAAAAGGGGTTTTTTTGTACAATAACAAAGTGTGGGTGTTGATTTTAAAATTAAAGGATAGAGAGATAATTATAAAATCTAATAATGAAAAAATAATAAATTGTGAAGGAAATAAAAAATTAAAATTATTAGGGGTGTGCATTAAATGAGTGTATAAATTGTTTAATGTTTAAGTGGGTAGGTTTTATTTTTTTATATTTTTTTATTTTTTTTTTTTATTTTTTTTATTTTTTTTTTTTTTGTTTGAGTTTTAATTTTAAATTAAATTAAACTTTTGTTATTTTATAAATTAATATTTAGTACACTAATTTATTCAACAAATACAGTTATATAAAACATATAAAAAAAAAAATAATTTTTTATATCTGAAATAAATAAAAAAAAAATTTTTAATATCTTTGTCATATGTTTAATTTTTTTTTAAAAAGAAATTTTAATTTCTTCACTAACTTGGTAACTATATTAATGTAATTCTAATTTAATATATTCAATATTTAAATTCTATTTCTTTTTCTACTTTTCCATCATTTTAAAAAATTCTTCATAATTCCACAGAAATAACATTAATATTAATTTTAAAAAGGTAACTATTGGCATATTATTTAATCACTACGTTTTGATCATTTTTGTGATAAAATTTTAATTAAGGCTTGTTTTATTGTAACCAAATTGGTGTTAATTTTCTATTATATATTGTTCTTTTTCCCAAAAAATATAAATTTAGAAAAAAAAAAAAAAAAATAAAATATTTTAAATAATTAATAAATAATTTTTAAATTTAACAAATAATAAAAATAATAATAATAAATAATAATTTTAAAATAACACAAACAATCTTTGGGAGTGTTAAAATTTAAAAAAAAAATGTGGGGTGGAACAATGAAAATTTTTTTTATTACTATAATAATAAAATAATAATACAGTATTGTTTTTTGATTTTAATTTTATTTTTTATAAGTTTTAAAAATTTTATTTTTTTTAATTATTTTTTTGATTTACTTTAATTCTATTTTTTTTTTTTTTATTGTTTTTATTTTCATTTTTTTTTTTTTTTTTTTCATTCTTTTAAAATCCTTTATCATATAAAGACAAAATTTGGTTAATATTTAAAATATACTGATTTTTTTTATTATTATAATTGCAGTGTATAGGTTTGCTATTTGGTTTCCAAATGAAAATATAGTATTTTAGATATCTGATGGTGATTAAAGAAGAAAAAAAAAGGTTTGAAGAGAATTAAAAAAGATTTATTCTCCATGGGTTTAGGGAAGATGTCAAGGTTTTGTCCTTCATACGGTTTAAATTTAACCATATAATATTATAATTTATTTTATTTTATTTAAATTTGAACAAGTATTAATTTCTTAAAACACTTGTGTTCAGGTCGTTTGAAGCATTAATTTGCTGTGATCAGTTAAGATAGGATATGTTGGAGATACAGACATGTGTCTCACACCTAATTGAGGTAACAACTGACTATCCCTAATCTACTTTCTTTAATGAAGGCTTTGGTTTTTTTAATTAAAAACAAAGTGTAGATTTGCTAATTAGAATACCGTAATTCCAGAACATTACTTTTTTTTTAAAATTTTCTTTATATTTTTGTTATCTCGCTTGCTGCCATTATCTTTGTTCGTCTTGGTTGCTGCGATTATCTCCAAACGCTCTTCAAAAGTTTATTTACAATAATGGAGGGCTTTCAACCGTATTAAAGTATACTTTGATATACCAAAGCGCTGGTCCTTTATATATATAAATAAAGTTATATTTCTCCCATTTATACATAATATTATTTTTAAATTTTTTTTTTTTATTATAAATTTTTTTTTTTAAAAATTATTTTTAATTTTAGATTTGCAAACACACATAATAAAAGAAATAATATTAATATAATTATAAAAAAGGATCTTATTACACAAGTTCAAGACAAACTAGACCATTTGTTATATGTTTTTGGTACATGTATAGGTGTTTTACAAAGAGATGCCCCTCCTTCATCATTTACAACAACAACTACCACTTCCCTAGGGAAGTTCCACCAAAAATGGCAATACAAGTTATTGAAACATCAAAACTAATTGAATAATATATAGAAAAATTGCCAGGTTTCGATAAAATTTGAAGACGAACAATATGAAGATTTAAAAAAATTTAAATAATGAATCAAAAGAAATTTTCGGCGCAACATCAAATGTCAAGAAATGAAGCTAGTAAGTAAATTATATTTCTAAAAAAAATATACATAATTATATTAATATAATTTTTTTTTAGGCCGAAGTTTTTAAAATTGGTTAAAG
>NW_003519715.1:0-22235 GCF_000190715.1 Dictyostelium purpureum | reverse complement strand
CAAATAAATAATAAAATAACTGTAAATAGATAAAAATTAAAATTTTATTTATAATAATATTATTATTATAAATAAAATTTTGTATATAGATATAAATCATCCAAATAAACATTATTATACACACAATTAACCTCTATTTTTTTTTTTTAATTTAATTTAATTTTTTATTTTTTTTTTTATTTTTTGTTTTGCTTTTATTACATTAGAAATAATAATATTTAATAATTTTTGTAAATAATAATAGTATAGTATTAAATAGTTATAAAATGTGTTCATAGTCAAATATAAATTAATAAAGGGAAATGGCAAGTCACTTACAGAAAGTTAACCACAACTTCAAGATATAGAAAGAATTATATCAAATATGTATACGAAAAATAAAGAAAATAACAGAGACTTTACAATGTAATTTAAAGCAAAATGCATTAAATTTAGAAAGTCAATTAAATGAAGATGGTGATGGGAATATCAAACCCCTCATGGATGAAATAGAAAAAGGATTTTTAACTACAATTGCATTTAATGAAAATTTATCTAATATATATAAATAAATAGAGATAATAAAATTAATAATTAGTTATTATTATTGTTGTGAATTAAATATATTGAAAAACTTACTTCATTTTGAACATAGTTTTTAAGTTAGTAGCTCCAGCGGTATATATATAGATTAGAGATTAATTCTTTGGCCTCACCATTAGATTTCCACCACACTCAATGGCATCATTAAATGTATTTAAAACTGATTCAGATGGTTTCTCAGATTTAAATATTATCTCACAGGTGTTGGGTGGTAGTATAGGAACAGTTATAAAAGAATTCTTCAACGAAAATTATTATACTAGACAAGTTAATGTAAATATTTTTAAAGGTTATTTTTTTTAATAAAATTTGTAAACATAACTACTCACTTGGAATACATAACATTAATTTGTTTTTTTTTCTTTGGTTGTTAATTCTAAAAAAATTTTTTTAATTTTTAATTAACTTTTTAATAATTTTTTATTCAGTCAGATTCAGGTTCATTTACACAATATAATTCAATTTATCATACCCGACAATGGAAAGTAAAATAAATAATATAATATAATTATTAAATTGGCCAGATAAAATTTTAGGGAGTTTTTGTCAGAGCTAGAGGAGAATGTTTTATAAAAAAAAACCTGGATAGAGCTTTAAAATAAATGTGTGATATAATAACAATTTTACAATCAATGCAAATTTACAATAATAATTATAAACGAATATCACATTTACCACAAAATAACACACATTCATTATTTTATAATCAATGTCAAATTTTTAACACATTTTTAAAATTTAATATTTTTATACACAATTTTTAATTAATTTTAATTTTTAAAAAAATAATATTTTTTAGCATAAATTAAAATTTTAAAAATAATTTTAGATAAGAAAATAATAAGTAATAGAGTTTATTTATACAGTTAACAAATAATAATAATTAGTAATTTTTAGTTTTAATAAAGATTAGTTATTTTTTAAAATATAATTTTTAAATATTTTTATATATTTATTTTGGTTTTATTATATTTTATTTTATCTTTATTTTGTGTTTTATTATTATTATAATTAATTACATTTAATTTATAATATATTTTGTTTAGTAATTAATTCATTATTTTAGAGTTCTTAAATATAACAATAGTTATATTACATTTGGCGACAGCTCAGTTAGCTATCTTGGGGTTATATTACATTGGTCATAGCTCAATAAACTTTTTTGGGATATATTACACTTTTTCCATTTTAGTGTATATTTTAGTAGACATTTATACTCATTTAGTAATAATAATAAATTTTAGTATAGTAAATAATAATAGTTAATAATAGTAAATAATTTTAGATACTCCAGTAATGGCGGAGGAACAATTAAATCTCGAGGACTTAAGGGGTACTCATAGTAATTTGAGGGGTAAAGAATCAATTTATCCACGGGAAGATAATGATAGACCAGTAAAAATAAAACAAAGGGGTAATTTACTATTCAATGGAGATCCAAATACCATTTCATTCAAAGCATTTAAGTTAGGTTTATCAGTTATGTATGATAATAAATACAATGCCAAACAAATTATTTCACATCTCGATAAAAGACCATTAGAAACATTTTTAAATTTTTATTCCATTGGAGGATCAACCGAAACCGCTTTAAATAATTTAGAAACCTTATATGCACCTGTAGAAGAAGCTCCAATCAGTAAATTATTAAATTTTCATAAAAGAAAATTTTCAAATTTTGAAGAATTAATATTAGAATTCAATCAAGTAGAATGTGTATGTGTAGATGTACCAGTTCCAGTTAAAGTCGATTTATTTATTAAATCTCTACCTGATACAATAAGATTAGATATAATTAAAACTGCTCCTAAAACTTTGAAAATCGCCTATGAAAATATCAGACAGATATCTAGAGCAACAGAAGAAAATTATGGTTATTCATTAATGCAAGGAATCAATCAATCTCAATCACTACCACCATCTTTTAGACCAGAAAGTACAATTAAAACTAGTTTACAGTTTTCCAGTCCATCCCCATCTTTGTCAAATTTTTCAAATAATAATAGTTCTACATCTTCAGTAAATGCTATAAATTTTAAAAGAAATTCAAATGTTATTTGTAATTATTGTAAAAAACCAGGTCATGTAGTAAATGACTGTTATAAATTAAAGAATAAAAAGAAAAAAGAGATTGAGCAAAATAAAAGAAAAGAAAATTCCAATAAGCCTCAATCCGTTAATGCAATCAATGGTATTATGTACATTGTTATTAATATCAATGGAAAAGATTGCACAGGTTTATTTGACACAGGTTGTCAAACATCAATTTTAAGTGAAAAAATGGTTTCAAATTTAGGTTTAAATATAGTTTCACGTCCATCATCAGTAGAAGTTGCATCAAATCATACCATTAATACATTAGGTTATACTGAAGGTAATATTAATTTTGGTAATTCACAAGTTAAAGATACTTTTAGTGTTGTTAAAAATGGAAGTTTGAAATTGGATTTTTATTTTGGTATGAGTTCACTCTTATTATTAGATATTATGTATTTAAATTTAAAGGAAGGTTATGTATCTAATAATGCTGGTTATAAATGGAAAGTTTTTAGTAAAATAGAAGAGAATAGTAGTGTAAATTCAATTTCAGAAAAACAATTAGAAAAAATCCCAACAGAATTTAGAAATTTAGTAAAAGAAAATGAAGATTTATTTATTGGAAATAGTAGTGAATTTGTTCCAGCTCAAATTAAAGGAATTAAACATAAAATAGAATTAACCGATTATGAAAAAGTATTACAACGTCCTCCAGCTAAAACCACTCCTGATGAAAAGAAGATAATCGAAGAAAAGATCGAAGATATGTTAGAAAAAGGTATTATTAGACCTGCTACAAGTAGTCAATATGGATTTCAAATAGTTTTGGTTCCAGAAGTAGATAAGGTTAGACTTTGTATAAATTATAAACCATTAAATACTATTACAAAGAAAGAAAAATTTCCACTACCATTAATTAATGATATATGGTATTATTTAAAAGGAAGTGTTATTTTTACAAGGTTAGATTTATATTCGGGTTATCATCAAATTGCAATGGACGAGGAAAGTATTAAATTTACAACTTTCAATTCACATATTGGTCCTTATGAATATCTTAGTATGCCTTTTGGTTTAGTCAATGCTTCGTCGACTTTTCAAAGAAAAATGTACGAATTATTCAAGCCTTATATCAATAAATTTTTAGCAGTATATTTAGATGATCTTTTTATTTTTAGTCAGTTAACAGATCAACATGGAATCCATCTTAAGTTAGTATTCAATATTTTAAGGGATGCTGCTATGAAATTAAAATTAGAAAAATGTGAAATCGCTAAAAAAGAAATTAAATTTTTAGGTTATAAAGTTTCAGAAAAAGGTGTATCTTATGATGGTAATAAATATTTAAATCTCTTATCAACTCCTGCACCATCAAGTAAAAAACAATTAGCTTCATTTTTAGGTTTTACCGGATATATTAGAAATTTTATTCCAAATTACAGTCAATTAGTATCAAAATTTTATAGATTATTAAGGAATAATATTGAATTTGAATGGACATCCGAATTAGAAGAAGCTCGTCAAACATTTATCAAAATTATTAGCAAAGCCCCAATTTTAGCTTTTCCGTCCGATTGTGAATTAAATATAATTGAAACCGATGCATCAAATATCGGAATTGGCGCAGTATTAATTCAAAATAATAATATCGTTGCTGTATTTTCAGAAGCTTTAAATGATGCTCAAACTAGATATACGATTACAGAAAAAGAATGTTTAGCCATTGTCCAAGCCATTAAGAAATTTAGAGGTTATATTAACGGACGTAAAATTAGAATTATAACCGATCATCAACCTTTAGTTTATATCAAAAATGGTAAATTCACTTCAAGAATTAGTAAATGGTCTATTTATTTATCCGAATATGATTATGAAATTATTTATAGACCAGGTAAAGTTAATTATTTTGCTGATTTATTATCAAGAAGTCCACAGATAGCTGATGGTAAAGAACTTGTATTAAATAGTAATCAACCAGTTGTAGAAAATCAAGAAAATTATTTATATAATAAGAAATGGAACATAAAGAATAATTTATATAATAATAGTATTGAGATTAATAGTATTCATGATAGTAGTAATGATACAGATACTTTAATTCGTTTTGATCAAGAATATCTCAAACAAGAAATGTTGAAAGATCCATTTTTAGGCTCAATGTATATTTATTTAGAAAGTTATGAATTACCTGAAGAAGAAAAATTAGCAAAGCAAATACTTATTGAATCACAATTTTTTACAATTATCGATGGAATTATGTGTAGAGTAATCAAAGATTTAAGAAAGAAAGAAGAAGAATCATTTTTATTTCAAAAAGTAGTAATACCACCATCAATGATTAATATTATTCTCAAAGTTTTCCATGATTCTCCTTACACAGGTGGACATTTAGGCTTTATCAAGACATATGAAAAGATTAATCACAGATTTTATTGGCGTAATATGGGTCAAGATATTAAGAATTGGGTTTTAAATTGTAATGATTGTAAACAAGTAAAAAGAAGATATGGAAAAGCTCCTGGATTATTAGTACCAATTGAAGTTAAATCAGAACCGTTTGCAACTATTGGAATAGACTTTGTGGGCCCAATTACAGAAAGAAATCAAAAGATATATTTTTTAGTTATTATGGATTATTTTTCAAAATGGCCTGAATTATTTGTTACCACAGAATGTACAGCTAACATTGTAGCAGAAATATTATATACAGAAATATTTATCAGATATGGGGCACCAGAAAAATTAATATCAGATAGAGGGACAGCATTTTTAAGTGAAGTAGTTCAAGGAATTAATAATATTTTTAAAGTAACAAAAGTAAATACTACAGCCTATCATCCACAAACTAATGGTTTAACAGAAAATTTTAACAAGACAATTATTCAAATGTTCAAAACCTTTTTAGACGAAGAAATATATGGAAATTGGAATTTATTATTAAAAAGTGTCTTATTTGCATATCGAATTACTCCACATGTCACAACAGGATTTTCACCATTTTATTTATTATATAACAGACACCCAAAATTACCAATTGATACCACCTTACGTGTAGATGCTTTTAATAACCAATTAATTTTAAATCCAACAGATTCATATGCTGATACAGTTCAAAATAACATTAAGAGAGCACTATGGTTTGTTAAAAGAAATGTTCAACAGGCTCAAGTTAGACAAGCACACTATTATAATCAAGACAAAATAGAAAGTGAAATTAAAATTAACGATTGGGTTTTTATTCATGTACCATATAATGTTTCAAATTTAAATGGCTTACCACCTAAGTTTTATAGACCTTGGAAAGGTCCTTTCAAAGTTATTGGTTTACCTAATCCAAACAATGTTCGTGTTCAATTACCATTAAATTCAAAAGCTCATGATATATTTCCAGTTATCAGAATCAAAAAAGCCTCACCACCTAATATTATTAAAGATTCTAAACCATTTAATGATTCAGTTCAATCAATTAATAGTATTTCAAATTCATGGTATCTATTTTAAAGGGGGGCATATGTGATATAATAACAATTTTACAATCAATGCAAATTTACAATAATAATTATAAACGAATATCACATTTACCACAAAATAACACACATTCATTATTTTATAATCAATGTCAAATTTTTAACACATTTTTAAAATTTAATATTTTTATACACAATTTTTAATTAATTTTAATTTTTAAAAAAATAATATTTTTTAGCATAAATTAAAATTTTAAAAATAATTTTAGATAAGAAAATAATAAGTAATAGAGTTTATTTATACAGTTAACAAATAATAATAATTAGTAATTTTTAGTTTTAATAAAGATTAGTTATTTTTTAAAATATAATTTTTAAATATTTTTATATATTTATTTTGGTTTTATTATATTTTATTTTATCTTTATTTTGTGTTTTATTATTATTATAATTAATTACATTTAATTTATAATATATTTTGTTTAGTAATTAATTCATTATTTTAGAGTTCTTAAATATAACAATAGTTATATTACAAATGTTTCATCCAATCCGGCTTTGGCGCAATGGTAGCGCGATTGACTGTAGTAATTATCTGTTATCAATCGGTTGCTAGTTCGAGTCTGGCAAGCCGGAATCTTTTTTCCTAGATTTTATCTTTCGGGTGACTAAAGCTTTGACCAAATCAGCGAAATTTTGTAATGTAGATGGAGCTACTTTAGTTATAGATAAATAATAAATATAAATAATTCTAATAATCAAATAAATATACAATTATTTGTTTGTGAAAACTAAAACCGAAAACTGAAAACTAAAAAATAAAATAAATATTTTTTAAATTTTTCAATTTTTTTATTTTTATTTTATTAATTTTTAATTTTAAATAATAAATTATTTAAAATTAAGGAAAATATAAATATATTATTTAGTTGAGATATAATTATAACTGTAATATTCATTTAATTCTAAAATGCATATGAATACATTACAATTTAATTAATAAGGATCATTATTTAATAATAATCAACAATAATTTTAATTCATCAAAAAAGAAATTTTAAAAAAAAAAAAAAATAAAAATAAAAACTTTTCGAATTTAAAAAAAAATGTAAGGTACTAAGATTGTTAAATGGTTCAGGTATTAGTAATAACAAATTAATTACCTTTTACCATCCACAAGGTCAATACTCACATGCTTCCATTGGTTTTGCTGGTTTAATTGGTGTCATTATTGGTATAAGTTCAAAAGGTATCTTTGTTGCTGAATCTGACAATGACTCTGATAAAGTAACTTTTAATGGTTTTGCTTGGTCAATGAGACTTCGTTATATTATGGAAAACGCTGCCACTATTGATGAAGCTGTCTCACTTTGGGAATCTACCAATATTACTATGGGTATGTGTCACAGTCTTACTAGTGCTACCTAAGTTCAAACTGCTCAATATCCAGCATATGCTTTAGAAACTATGAAAGGTTACACTGCTTTCTTTTATGATAACGATCCAAATGAACACTTCACCTACTCTGACCCAAAAACTGGCGCTCAAACTCAAATGGGTTATCCAATGAAGGATGCTGTCTATCGTACAAATCATGGTTATGATGAAACCATTCGTAAATATGAATGGGAGCCATCCATCCCAAATGATGATTATTGGACTCGTTACATGTTATTCTATACATAATTTAGCTATTATGAAAATGCTGAAATTTCAATCTCTGATCTTGAAGCCTTCAACATCACTTCAATTTTAGGTAATAAACATAGTATTCAAAATACACATACCACTTCCGAGCCATTTTATGATTGCACAAATGCTTGGATGGGTTATAATATCGTCTCTGCTACTTATCACTTTGCTGCCAATAAAATGTTTGTTGCTTTTGAAGAAGGCTTTGGTCAACAAAGAGTTTGTGCTGCTTGTGGTACTTATGTTGAAGTTGATTTATCACCATGGTTTGGTTTAAATAATTAAAATAATATAATATTATAGTTTAAAAAAGTAATAGTTGTCTAAAATAAAATTTATTAAAAATATCAAAACTTTATATTAAATAATGTGGTTATAATTTTTATTAAAAATATCAAAAATTTATATTACATAATACAGTAATAATTTTTTTTTATTTTATTTAATTTAAAATTTTAAATAATAATAATTGTTTGTATTTTCTTCATTTGAATTAATCCTGGGAGGCCAATTAGATTTAAAACTATACTTTTTTTTGATTTCTATTTCTTTTCTATTCTTATAAACTGCTTGTTCCAAACCATATACAATACTTGAGGTGTTAATTTAGTTTTTCATTCCATCTTTCCTTTTTGCTTTTTCTTTGGATAATGTCACTTTAAAATCTATTTCTTCTTTTCAATTGACCCCTGCTTGTGGAAGAACTGGAGCTATTCTTATTTGAAATGTTGATAAAGATGTGATTTGTTCTTGGATGATGAAGTTGACTTTCTTAAATTTAACGATTTAATAATTGAAACATAGAATGAAACGATTTTATTAATAATTTGGTCTTCATCTATTTCGTAAAAAGAAATATAGAATGAATTATCAAAACTATTAATTTAATCGCCTTCGATTTTAATATTAATCCGTTTCAAAATCTAAAAGATCTTCTTCATTTTCATCTTCATCTTTATTATATTGTTGAGCTCTTACAACTTTTGGTACGTAGCTAGTACGATGAATATTTTCTTTTGTATTTAAGATGATGAGTCAATTGGTGATGCTGGGTGATGATTTTTCTTAATGTTCTTCTTGTAAATTTTCTGAAGCTGATGATTCATTATTATAGTTATTTCAAAAATGTTATTTTCTTTTCTGGTTCTTATAATGGTGATGAAACTGATAAATCATCAAAATCTTGAACTTGATTATCAATTTGATTTAAACTCATTGAAATTGGTACATTATTTTCACCTGATAACCATTCTTTTGAAGACTATTAAAAAAAATTAGAATCAATTTTTTTTTTTAAATTTTTTAAAAAATTATAATTATAATTATACTTACTAAATATGGTTGAAATAGATTGTTGATAAATTGACCTAAACTATTCTTTACCACCACGATGAATACAAAAAACGGAATTGAACGATCTAATTAGAACTCTTCATTAATTACTTTTAATTTTCTATTGATTTGATTCTATCTTGTTTTTAATTGGCTTACTACCTAGAATAAGCACACATACACATTTATTCGGTACAACTAATATTACATCAACTAAAGAATTTTTTTAAGTAATAATTACTTAAAAGTATCTCCAAAAAAAATGTTGTTGTTTTTGTTGTTGTAGTCTTTGTAGCTTTTGTTGATGTAGTTGTTCTAGTTGTTGTAGATGTTGTTGTTGAATTTGAAAAAATAGATGTTCTTGTTGAATTCTTTGATGTTGTTGTAGACTTTGTCTTTCTTGTTCTTGTTGTTGGTATAGTTGTTGTTTTTCTAGTTGTTGTTGTTGACGTAGTTGCATTATCTGGTGATGTTCTAGGTTCATTTGTTGTTGATATGGTAGTTCATGTTGTTGTTGTTGTTTTGTTTGTTGTTGGTATAATCGTAGATTTTGTTGTACTTGTTCATCATCGAGCATAGATCTTTCTAATGAGTGTATTCCATGTAGTCTGTCACGATAGTCTCTATGATCGTATCCAAGATGTAGACTTTCTATATGTACCTTATCCCAGAAATCGGAATTAAAGGCACAATGTGGGCAGTATTCCCCTTTAATGGTAGAGCAACGGCAACGGCAACGGTTTTTTTTCTTGAAGATGAACTTTCCAAAACAATAATAAAAAATGGCACCAACAACAATAAATAAAATGCACAATAATAAAATATGAATCATTTTTTTTAAAAAATTAAATAATAATTATTTAAAATAAAATTAAATGTATATAAGTGTAAAAAATAAAAAAATAAATTTTATGATTTAATGTATAAAAAAATATAAGCTGGATGTAAAAAAAGAGTGTGGGTGAATGAAAGCTTTAATTTTAATAAATGAAAAAAAAAAAAAGAAATTTAAAAAATTTTTAAAAAAAAATAAATTAAAAAATAAATTAAAAAATATTCAATTGTTTAATAATGTTTTTATTAAATTATTATAATTTATATTTATTTAATTTGATATAGCTGTATAGGTTTTATTTTATTTTATAGTTTTAAATTGAGAATTATAATTTATTCTATATTTTGATTTGAAAAATTCATTAAATTCTCTCCTAAATGATATCCTGAATACCTAGCTAATTTTAAAAAAATGATTTAAAAAAAAATATTAATTAATTTCAAATATTATTTCTATATAGTTTAATACTTTATAAGTTTAATTCCGATGAATAAATATTATTATTATCTATTTATAAAAAAATTTAGTTAAATTAAAAATGAAAATTTATTTTTAATTTACTTTTATTTTAATTTTATTATTAATTTTAGAAATTCGACTTCATAAATAAAAAAAATTATTGTATTTCATATGAATAGTTTTATTTTTTATTAATAATTATCTTGTTTATGGAAATAATAGATTTTTTTTTAATTTTTACGATTTTTCCACAAAAAAAATGTATAATCAGATTTAAAATTTTTTATGGGAAAATTTATAAATCAAGATATTTTTTTAAATAATTTAAATTTTTTAAAAATAATATCATAATAATTCAAAAGTTTTAAAACATTTTTTTTTTTCTATTTTTAAAATTATGAATAATAAAATTATTTTAAAAAAAAAAAAAAAAAAAAGATATTTTATTTAAAATTTTTTTTTTTTTTTTCATTTTATTTTTAAAAAGAATGCCACTAAAAAAACAAAAGTTAGATAATAACATTAATTATATCAATAACACAAAATATAATAGTAATATAGATAATAGTAATAATAGCAATAATAATAATAATAATGAAAAAAAAATAATTGATAACTTTAAAAAAAATAAATATGAAAAATTTACTTTATTAAATTTAATTAAAATAATCAACTTTTATAGAAAATATAAAGAATGTGAAGAAATTAGGGAATTGGCAGTTGAATATTTTGGAGAATATCATTTATCTAAACCCATATACTATATAGATAGAGAAGGGTATACAAATTTTATTGTGGATGTGTTTTTTGATCCATCAAACAAAGTTTTTAGTAAGCTTGGTAGAATAAAAACTTTTTATAGCAAACTAATCTTAAAAGAAATATTTAATAAGATTATTAAAGATAAAAGGGTATATATTAAAAAATCATTTTAATAATAATAAATAAAATTATACTAAGTAATATTATTTTTTAAAAAAACTATTAGTTTGAAAAGTGGATTATAGATAATTATGAAAATAATAGAGAATTAATAGATCAAAGGTTCAATACACTCAGCATTTCAAACTATAATGATGATTATTATAGGGCAGAAGGTAATGAAAACCTATATAATTGTATTTTTGATAAAAAGGTAGCATAACAATTTATAAATAAATAATAAAAATCAAAAAAATAAATATGTATGTTATCATATATATAATATATTAATAAAAATTAAAATATAGTTAAAGGAATGGGTGTTGTATGGTAATTGTAATACAGAGAATACAAATTTTAAAATAGATTATTTTCTAAAACATATAATAAATAAAAACAATAATATAATTAGTAATAGAGGAATTAATAATAATAGTTGCGAATATATAATCAATATACCAGATATCGTTATTCAAAATATATTGGAGTTTACGTTATTGGATAAAGAAAGCTATCATGTAAAATCAGTGTTCAAACTAGTAAGGCATAATAAATCATTAAACTACCAACTATCATTAAAAAAACTATCTGTTTTAGCACTAGTATCGAAGCAATTTTTTAGGGTATTATCGAAAATAATCAACAACTATCTTTTGGATAACAGCTTTTATTACGAGTGGTCCAAAGGATCGATTTATTATAATAGTAATAACATTCAGTACAATTTAATAAAACAGCCACCTCTATATTTCAGCTACAATTCCATAAGCCAAATACCATACGAAATAGGTGCCAAAGAGTTGGAGGAGTTATTTTCAACCATAGAAACATTTCATATTAACAGCGACGAGTATTATTTAATAGATAAAAGTGTACTAAACGATAGAGTAAAAAATGACCATTTTTGTGTAGATTTGGATGATAATTTCGCAGATAGTCTTTCAGAAGGTCATAATTATTTAGTGTATCCACCAAAAATGCCTTCATTAAAAAATATACATATCACAAGTTATTACGGTTATAATAATCAATGCGAATCACCCTATCCAGATTTTTATTATCAATATTTATTTGAAAATTCAAAAAGAAAAACAAATAATGGTGATAATAATATAGATAGTAATTTAGGTTATGATAATATAATAAAACAAAGTGGTCTAGAAAATATTTCAATTCAGGGATTCAAAACTAACGATTGCTATTTTAGTTTTTTATATCATCTTTTAAAAAATAATTTAGAGACTTTAAAAACCATCACAATGGAGTTAGAGGATTATGTTTTTTCTCAATATATCGACTTATTTAGCGAAACCAGTAAAAATAAACTTGAAGAAGACGTGATAGAAATATTTATCAAAAGTAGCAAAACTGTAGAGTATATAATCACAATCGATAATAAACCTTTAGATGAATGTTTGGATCATTTTAAAAAACATTTTAAGTCAATACCTAAAAGTTCAATCACTTTTAATCAATTTTTAGACAATCAAAATACTCTAAAAAAAAAAAAAAATAATAATCAAACCAGTTTTTAAATAAAATTTTTTTCTTTTTTTCTACTCGTGAGAATATCGTTCCCAAACCAAACCTTTTTCTAAATTGTTTTTTTTTTTATTTTTTTTTTTTTTTTTTAAAAAATTTTTCAAAAGATATTTTTTATTTTGTGTTTGGAAAAAAATATGAACAAAACCAAATTATTTTTTTTATTTTATTATTTTATTATATTTAAATGTATCTCTAGCCAAACATTAGAAGTAAGTTTCGAGGAGTTATATTTTGGGAATGGTACAACTAATTTTTATGGATACCCCTCAACATCGTCCTCAACGAGTTGCTCCTTTGAAATACCTTTCAAAGTGACATCGAATTCTATAGTAAACAATATTATATCAACATCTAGTACTGTAATAATAACAAGTAATAGTAGCTCTGATGGGATTTCAAGTCAAGTACTTGGAATATTAAAAACAAATATAACACAAAACACACAAATTATTCAATCTGTTGATATTAGTACCCCAACTAGTTTTTATTCTAAAAATTTAAATTTTAATTGCTATAGTAAGTAAATAAAATTATTTAATCATAATTAGATTATATTATTCATTATAAAACAAATACTAAAGATCTTATTCTTTATTTATATTATTTTAAAAAAAAAAAAAAAAAATAGAAATAGAACCGGCTGCTTTAAACTTAGAGTTTTACAATTTTGGGATTTTTTATAATGTGCTTGCAATGATAGTAAAGTTTAAGAATTTTCAAAGGGAAAATATTGTATGGGATTTTAAAGAAAAAGGAGAGACGATCCAACATTATTTAGGAAATGACACATATTTTATAACATTTAAATATAATTTAATCAACTTCTTTTTTTTTAAAAGAACCATTACATTTTTGATTTCAGATGGTAGTTTAACCATAAATCCCCCCTCCTCTCTTTTAAGATGTAAGTAAAAAATATTTAAATATACGAATACAACAATTATTAATATTAAAATTCAATTATTATTATTATTATTATATTAGACGTTGATAATATTCCAACTATTTCATATTATCCAAATGCTGATAATTCAAATGTATTCACAGATACATTATATCTAAGATTGTCAAATTTCCAAGGACCCAATAATTACTTTTTTTTAACTAATGATAACCCTTCGTCATTCAATGAACCATATTTGATTGGTTCAAAAGATAACACAAATTATACTTTTTTAGCACCAATTGCAAGTGATCCCTTAAAAAATATCAACTATTCATTATGTTTTTATAAGGCAGATGGTTTTCTTGCTCAATATAACACCCAATATAAACAAGAAGGTAAATATTTGTTATTTATAATTTTAAAAAATAGATAACTATTATTATTAATACTAATAATTTTAAATAGGTTTATTATTAATAAATACAAAATATTGGTCTATTAGTTATAGCTTTCCTAGTATTATTATTTTGGTAGGCATTGAATTTTTCAACACAACAGAGATGTTTTCTGTATCTTTAGAGAAACCTGGTCTTCCTATCTTTAAGTTTCCTTTTGGGTTTAAATCATCTATAAATAATGCTATATCGGTAGAACTTTCGGGCCTTTTTATAGTTTCAAATTCCACGATGACTAAAAAATATATAAATGTATATTTTGATAATAATCTATTTCGTGAATTTACTTTAATACCTGGTTGTAAGTATTAATAATATAATATTCAAGAAATAAAATTATTAAGATATCTAATAATAAACTCATTCATTCATATCTTAGCTACAGAAACAATTAAACAGGAAATGTATCCAGTTATTACTAAATACCAATTAGATTTAATACCAAAGGGTAAAATGATATTGTTGATGGAAACAAGCTGTAGTTTAGGTGATTTGGATTTAATAACTATTTACACATCAGAAAATAATATATATAAAATGTATTCATTGGGCGAAATTAGCACAAGATTATTATCAAGAAATAGTAAGACGCAAATTCTTCAAATTACACTACCAAGATTTAATATTTATAAAATAGTTTTAAAAACATATTCCGAATTATCAAATGAATATATAGTGGGTTCAAATTACAAATATAATATCAATAATAAAGTTCAATCATTGTATGGTATTCAGGATTTAGATAAACTTCCATCGAGTAAGTAAAGAATAATATGGTTAATAATATCTTAAATCATATATATTAACCTTTCATTTTTTTTTTTTTACTTTTTTTAGGTTTTGATTATTTAAATGGATTAAGAAGTGTATCATTCCTTTATAATGACTTAAATGTTACCGATACTGGTCATTCAAATAAAATGTTAATAAGGTTAAATAATTATCCATTTGGTAGAGAAGTTAAAGTTACATTTGTCTATTCAGATTATAGAGCAAATGAAAGAAAAGAATCAGTTTATTCAACCTTTCACGAAGCTTCTCAACAACATGAATTGGAATTTAATATACCAAAGAATATTAAACCTGGTGATGTTAGTTACATGATAACATTAGATTCATTGGACACTATAAACTATTATAGTTTTGCTTTGCCAAGTAGTTATCAATTAAGAATTGCTGAATCAAAAAGTAAGAGGTTTTTTTTATATAATATTTATTATTTAACTCTTTTACTAAAAATTTGCTTTAAAATTAAATAGATGTTGATTTATTTGGACCAATAGTAACTGAAATATCACACATTGCAAATTCAAATGATGTTGGATGGGTCTTTACCATAGAGGAGGGATCAAATGGCTTTAGTAAAGGAATTATAACAGTAAAAGCTTCTAGCGATTTAAGTGAGAGAAATATTACAATCACTCCAGCCAATATGGCCAATGGTGGTACAGTTTTTAAGGGGGTTTATTCTGCCTCGTTTAAAACAACAGCAAAATGTGCAACCCAATTTTATTCAATTGTCTATGCATATTTTGAAGATACTGAAGGCTATTTTACAGAGTATAGTTCCATTAAAGTTAATAAAAAGAATCCCTTTTATTCATTGTTCCAAGGAGGATTAAAATCATTATCTTTATCAGTAGAATGTCCCTCATTGTCACCAAGTGGTGGTTTTAATATTAAACCAAGTTTAAGTTCATTTACTGTAACATCAAGCTCTCAATTTTCATTTGGTGTAACTAAAGAATCTAGAACTTTGGTATTCGAGTATGATGTTTATCACCAAAACGGTATTTCAAACTTTTTGCCAACCGTTTATATATCTGCATCAGCTTATAGATATGCTAAATCAGAGAAAACGATATTAATATCCAGTAATGATACAAATTCAGTTTTTCAATCTTTCCTCGAAGTACCTTATCTATTGGTTGATAATGGGGAGATCATTTATTTCCAACTTTATGGTGTTATTTCAAATGCTGGTACTTTAGCTGGTTTCTACAATGAAGAAATAAAGCTCAAATTCCCTGATTCTGCAGTTATTGGTGCTGCTGACAATAGCTTTCCACTTATTGAAAGCTCTTCAAAACTATCAAGTACAGGTTTGGGTGGTCTTTGGATCTATGGTTTGTTACTACATTTGGCTATAGATTTTAGAATTCAATATAGTGATGGCACCATTCAAAACATAACACCTCTCTATAGATCATCAACTGCAATTTATTTTTCAACAACCAAACCAACCAATTCACCTGTCAGAGTCAGTGCATCTAATAGCAATGGTGTTTATAGTTTACCTTTAACAATTTACCCAGAAGTTTTTAATTTTCCAACTGATGGAGAAGAAAGTAACAATAGCTCCAATTGCAAAGGTACACCATTGTGTGGAGGTCCAGAACAAGGTATATGCTATCCAAAAGGCTGTAAATGTATTTCCCCATGGACAAGCAATGACTGTATGTCAAAGATTGTTACAGTGCCACCACCAAAAATTAATGAAACTACTCCATCAACTAATATTACAATCGGTGAAGATATATCATTTACAAGTATTGTATCAATCGTTGGTATAAAAGAATTGGATATTGAATCAAAAGAAGTAAACAGATATATTTTTGATCAATGGGAGTATAGATTAATATCGAACGACTCTATTAGCACCCAATATAGCTATTCATCAATTATCAAAAAAGACAATAAACAGGTATCCAATATCACTGCAACTTTAATCTGGTATAAGGAAAGTCAATCTATATTTTTTGCAGGTCAACAGCTAGAGATGAATCCTTCAACTATTAAATATACAATCAATATTACAAGCTATCCATTTTCAACTAAACTAAATACATTACAATTAATAATGAAAGCGTCTATTCAAACCAATAGCACAGATTCATGTTCAAATGCACAGTTTGGTAATTTAACAAGGGAAAATTCTGACTATTTAAAACTTCAAGTTGATAATCATTCATTCTATGGCAGATTCGTCAAAAGATGTATCATTGATGACACAAAACTTTCAACATTAACAAATACAATTTTAGATTCATCAATGAATGATGCTTTGATAAATGATCATCAAACATCTCAATCCTACATTGGTATTAATATTAATCAATTTACCGATAATGTAGTAATTGATCCAGATTTCAGTATATTATTAGATTCAAACTCTGTAGGTTCAAGTTGTAAAGATAGCTCAGGCCTTACCAAATCACAATTAGCAGGTATTATCGTAGGTGGTGCATGTTTTTTCATTGTTATTCTCATCATTTTTTTATTTATCATTTATAAATCACCACGTTGTTTAGGATCCAAAATATTTTTTTATAAATTATTCAAAAAATCAAAAATATAATTTAATAAATATAATATAAATGTTTTTTCATAAAAATCATTATGTTCATTAAAATAATTAATTATCACTGCAATAGTTTTTATTAATTTTTAATGATTTTAAATTTTTTTTATTTTAATAATAATATCTAGTGATTGGGATATACTATTGATTTAAAGATTGTGAACTTTATTACTATCTTCAATATCGGCTTGAATAAAGTGGAAATTAATTGTATTGTCTTTTTGATGTTTAGTTGTATTCATTAATAGTTCTAATTCCCATTTTAATGGTGATTTTGATAAAATTATAATATTATCGATTTGAATATTTGAATATTTAACAAGCCATTTCATTATTTCTAATATAATACCTGTTTGACCTGTTACTAATATGTTTTTACCAATATCTAATCTTGATATATCATAGCTGTTCTTCATAATAATTGCGTCACTTTGTTTCTGTTCACTAAATACTCTTGATAACATATCTATATCATGATTTACTACTATTTTACCAATATGTTGTCTTTGATTAATATATTCAAGTGCATCTTTAAATTGATCATTTGAATATTCAATGATTGGAATTAGTTCTAATTTATTTGCCATCACCAATCCAATGATTTTTTAGAGGTAATTTCTAAACAATTTAACTGGTATTTTTCCAAGTTCTACATTATTATATCCATAGTTGTATTTATAGTGATTGTTTATAATATAGTCGTTTGGTGTTAAATGTGTAACTGAAAGATCTACAATTCTTCCAAATGTGTATTTAATATTAAATCTACACCCTGATGATCTTTGTCACATTCTAATTGTTTTAATTTGCTTTTAATTTGATGAACATAGTTTTTATTTCTTGATGAATAGATACCAGTAATAAATGAGCCATATTTATCTATTAAGTATTCTTCTTTATCTTTTGAACCGACTGTTAAAAATATATAGCCTTTGTGTTGTTTACACTTTAATAGTTCTAATGATGATAGATCGACACCACCTGCTGCTGAGTGAATTAAAATAGTTTGATCTGCTTGTAAATTACCATTGATTAAAAGATCATTTAGTTCGAATAGGTGACCAATTTCACCATTGCTACTATTGATATTACCATGTATAGTACCATTTCCCAAAATTGAACCATAATTTAAATGAATTGAAGTATTTGATCCAATAGAGCCGCCATCTAATAGATTAATAGAGCCTTTTTCTTGATGAAGATACTTAAATTCTGTATGAGATGTTCCGTGGATTTCTAAATCCCCATTGTTGTAGAATGGTAATTCTATTACATTGTCATCTTTTGCTTCATTTTCGATACATCTCCATATTCCTTTATTACTAATAATGGCTTTTTCTATAAACTCATACTCTTCTGATGATGAATTTAAATTATTATCTTTTAGCATTCCATTGGGTGACAAACCTAAAAATATGTTTGAGCTATGTTCAAAAGTACCTGTGTTATCTATGGATGAGCCTCGGATAATATGAATTGTACCAAAACCAATATAGTAAATACTGTGTAATGTGGTAATATAAATTGTTGGAATAGATGCTGCTTGAATATGTGTGATATTCGATGGTTTAAAATAAACATATTTTTGGTCCAAAATAACATTTGATCCACTAGCCTTTGGAGCAACCCCAAGTACTTCATCACCGATTTTTAATTTTTTTACACCGCAACGAGTAATAATACCACTAAAGTCATTTCCAATATTTGCAATTGACCGTTTTCATCATCTTCTTCTTTTCCATATTTGAGATCAACATTATTTTCGTTTTTATACAAAAAATGTGGTTGGAGGTGTTCAGTTGCAGAAAAACATCTGATAATAAATTCAAATAAAATAAAAAAATAAAATTAAAAAAATTTATTTTAAAAAAATAATTTTTCCCCAAGCTTTTTTTACAAATTTTTTCATTTTTTTTTAATTTTATTTATTTAATATTTTAGTTATTTTATATATTTTATGCATAAAAAAATAAAGAAAATATAAAAAAAGAATAATAAAAGATCTATTGAAGCTTCAGATAATAGTAATAATAATAATAAAAAAAATAAAACAAATCATACTAATGATGAAAACAAACTAAATCAAATAATATCATATTTCAATAGTGATTTTGATAAAGAATATAATGAATTCATAAAAAAAGATTATAATAAATTAAAAGAAGAAGATATTAAAGAATTGGCAAAAAAATTTGGTATCAATACAATTGGTAGAAAAAGTGTTATTTACAATAGAGTTGTAGCCTTTGTAGAGTTACAACAAAGATTTGCAATCGAAAAACAAAAAAAAGAATCAATCAATGCATTCAACAAAGATAGGGTACAACTAACAATTATGGATATCTCACCACAAGAAAACTTATTTTGGGCAATTTTTAGAAATAAAATAATTTTTAAGAATATATTTTCAAATTTTACATTCGGTAGATCACTCAATTATGATAGACTATTCTCAGTTGATTTAATATTAAGAAGATACACAAATGGTGAAGAAATTTTAAGAGATAAAGTAAAAAATGCTCAAGATTTAGTTTTTGGTCATGAAACCATATGTGAAAGGATTTTCAAAGATACACCGTCCAATAGATCATTCTATAAACAATTATTTTCAAACTATTCAGATACAAGAAATATTTTTTTTAAAGATGCAATTGCAACAGCAAATATCGCAGTATTAAAAGAACTAAACAACTATGCACAATTTCAAGAAAACTTTTCAGGCACAGGTATAAGCGTAAAGACTTATAAATCTATTAAAATGATCAAATATTTAAATTCAATAGGTTTTAAATCAAGAAATAAAACGAACGATCATGATAAGAAATGCTTTATTTTCTCTTTTTCTAATTTTGACTTATCAAATCTTAAAAATTTAAATCAACTCATTAAAACTGTAGAATACTTACCATTACTTTATGAACAAATAGAGCATAATCAAATTGAGAAAATCAAAATTTTAAGATTAAAATCATCAACAGTATTTACACAAAAACTATTAAAATCAACTTTAAGCCATCTCATATTGGAAAATCTTTGTTTAAATAATAATAATAATAATAATAATAATTATAATCAATGGATATTAAAATACATAAAGCTATTATTTCAAATAATACAACAACCTTTCCCACCACACTACTATATTTTATTGAATGGTAAACAATTATTTTTAGAACAAATGAAAAAAGAAACCATCTTTCTTAATATATTATTTGAATACAAAATTACCGATTATCAACTTTATTTAGATGCTTCCGAACTACTTGTACAGAAAAAATGTTATGTTGGATCAGATTTATTTATATTTCTAAAGAAAACACTCTTAAGCAATAATTTAGAATTAATTCGAGTGATATTCAATCAACATATTGGAATATTTAATAGTTTATTTCCAAAAGATGCTATAACTTTAATAAATAGTATTCAATCAACAGAGGTATTAGACTACTTTTTCAACAACCACAAAAGATGTCCTTTGTTTAAAAAGGATAACTCCTTTTGCTTTTATGTTTCAAGTTTAGCAATTCTTAAACATTATGAAGAGTTAATGACCAATCTGGGTAGACGTTTTTTTATTGAAGAAAGAGATTCTTTGTTTCGTACCAATACAATATTATCGAATTTTGAAGTATATTCTAGTGCAAACCAAAACCCAATTGCTTATAACACTCAACATTCCATTATTTATCCTTTTTGCCAAAGTTTGAAATCAGAGGATGATGTTCACACTGCCATCAATTATTTCAAATCAAAAAGATTGATAGATAATATTATGTTTCAAAATATCAATAACTTTTATAATTTAAAATTTTTTCAATGGATATTCCAACATACTCAAATACCAAATGAAATTATTAAAAATCAAGATATTCAATTACATATAAAATTCAATAATAATAATAATAATAACCAAAAAATGCAAACTCATCAACAAAGAAATACTAAATTTAATGAAGAAATAATTACAATTGAATTAATACCCCGTAAATACTTTAATTTACTTTATTTATTTGGCAAATATGAAAATATAATTCAAACAAAAAATGTGTCACTAAATAATATTGATTTTTCAGATATGTCAACAGAATTTATGGATCAATTATTAAATAACATTTTAATAAACAAAACAATTATAGCAGGTGAATTTTCATTATCTCTTTTAATTGAAACTTTAATAAAAGATGATAACCTAACAGCAATTAAAACAATTTCATTAAAATATCCTCAAATATTTACAAAACGGTCAGAATCAAATCCAAATGGTATTTTTGTAAATACAAAAGATTTTTTAAGACAATCACTGGAACAAGATAATGTAGAAATTTCAGAAATTCTATTTTATTACATTTCAATCACCAATAATGAATTTAAAAGATACACTAAAAATTCATATAAAGTTAAAGAACTAAAATATAAAATAAAAAATATTAATTAATATAGTTTTTTTTAAAATAACTAGTAGATCAAATAAAATAGCACAGTTAGAAACTATATTTCAAACCCAAATAAACCTCTTATAATAAAATCATACTGACAAAGGGTCTTCAATTAGAATGGAGCAAAGGTAAAAAAACTTTTATTAATTTATTTTGGTTTAAAATTTTTCGTAGTAATTAATTCCATCGTAATGAAGTCCCGAAACTGAATGATCGACAGCAACAGG
>NW_003519714.1:0-32263 GCF_000190715.1 Dictyostelium purpureum | reverse complement strand
TTTAACTTTTTTTAAATTTTTTCAAAAGGC
This sequence comes from Dictyostelium purpureum, assembly GCF_000190715.1. NCBI lineage: Eukaryota > Evosea > Eumycetozoa > Dictyosteliales > Dictyosteliaceae > Dictyostelium > Dictyostelium purpureum. The sequence continues at coordinate 32,233 of NW_003519714.1, read as the reverse complement.
CATTAAATTAGGCAAAAAGTTAGTCTCTGAATCAGAAGATTCGTTAAAGTATGGAACGTTCCCATTCCGATGACTTCTCCAGTATAATAACATATCTTGGTGGCTTAATAAATAATGTTCATGAAAATGTAATTGACAAAGATATGAACAATAGATACTTCCGTTAAATCTAGGGTATCCATTGTTTTGATATAATTTCGTTCTCTGATACTAATTTTTTTTTTTTTAACTGTAGCCTAATAGATTTAATGGATTTATTATTAGAAATCCATCACCCCCTTTAAATTATAATAATAATAATATTAATAATAATAATAATAATAATAATAATAATAATTATATTAATAGAAACTATTATAGTATAAACAATAATGGTAATAATATGAATGTTAATAATAATAATAATGTTAATAACAATAACAATAACAATAACAATAACAATAACAATAATAATTATAATAATAATTTAAATCAAAATTATTATCAAGTGGTCCCATCAAATAATAATAATAATAATAATAATAATAATAATAATAATAATAATAATAATAATAATAATAATAATTATAGAAATTATTATAGTAGTAATAATAATAATAATAATAATAATAATAATAATAATTATAATAATAATAATAATAATAATAATAATAATATTTTGAACCAAAATATGTCATATTCACCATTAACATCACCAAACTCATATTCACCATTAACATCACCAAGCTCATCATATACACCAATATTTTCACAAATATCACCAAATGTATCAAGTAGATCAGTTTCGCCATATGCAGTTCCACCATCGTCCACATTGTCACCACCTTTCTTTTCAAATACAAGCTTTTCGCCACCAGCATCACCATATTTAAATTCAAATTATGACAGTTATAATAATAATAACAATAACAATAATAATAATAATAATTATAATTCAAATTTATTATCCACATTAGTTCCATCAAGAACTACTACTACCACAACTACCACAACAACAACTACCACTGCTAGTGCTCCAACATCTCCAGATATCGATGACACTGATGATACAAGAGATCAATCAAAACCAGTTAAAAAGAAGATTGGAAGACCATCACTCCCAAAGCCAGAATGTTGCTTCCTTTGTAGAAAGAGCCATACACCAGAGTGGAGAAAGGCTGTTTTAAATATCGAGGGATCAGAAACCAAAGTATCACTTTGTAATGCATGTGGCTTAAAATATGCCAAAAAGCTTAAAAAAGAATTAGAAAGCAAAGAACAACACAGTATTAACAAATTATTAAACAACGATGAATAAAAAAAAACTATATTATTTCACAAATATTTTTTAAATCTTTTTTTTTTTTTTTTTTTTTTTTTTTTTAAATAAATACAATTTTATTTTTTATTTTTTTTCTAGAAATTTTCTTTATGGAATATTAAGTGACATCCATTTTTACCATTGAATTTGTTACAGTTTTTACTTAAATTCTTTCCTAAAACTTTATTTCCGCAATAGAAAACACCAACCTTTTCCTTTGGATGAAGTTGTGATATTTGATTAAATATTGAACGGAAATTGGGTCTTCCAAATAGAGTTTTGGTACGTAGGTTGGTGATATGGCAGTTTGCATTTTCGGTATTTTTAATTTTAGCATAGTCGTCTAGATCTAAAGCACCTGTTAAAAAGATATGGATTTCTAATATACTGTCTATTCTTTCATCATTTTCGAGTTCTGCTAAAACGTCGGTAAACCATTGGAATGAATTCTTTTGTCTACTTACCCAAACAAAATAAACTTTTTTAATTTTGATGTGTTCTTCATCAGAGTTGTTTTGTTTTTCATTTTGATTTTTGAGATGTCTTAAAATACTTGAAAATGGTGTTACACCAATACCAGCACCAACTAAAACAAGGTTTTGATATTTGAAGAAATTTTCTGCAGGTGCACCAAATGGACCATCTATTTTTAATATTTGTCTTTTACCTCTTTTTTGTGTTTTAGCAAGATCTTCTTGAATTAAACCTAATTTATTATCTGGGTTTAAAAGTTTGAAAAGCTTTCTGGTCCAGTTACCGACAATATTGATGTGTACTGAAATATATTCATCATCCGGGGCTGATGTAATAGTAAATGGGTGCCATTCGTGGTAAGCAATAGCTGGGCAATTTAAATACAAATATTGGCCTGGTTTAAAATTGAAATTATCTCTTTTCATTTGTAACTCCAATACTTTACTTGGATGCATAATTGCTTTTTCAATTACAACTGTCTTTTTACCACGAGCAATTCTTATAATACGCTCGATTGCATAAAATACAAATGGGCCAATAATCCACATCCATGATTGGGGATCTCTTTTTAATATTTTTGAATAACCATGGAAGCACAACAAAATGTAGAATGGAATAAATAAGTGATGAGTGTACCAGAAAATTTCGAACATTGGTCTTCTGATTCTCCACATCGATGATGAAAACATTAATATAAATATAATTAACATAATATGACCGGTAATACCAGGTACAGATTTGTAGAATAGGTATTTATCATCTGGAAACTTTGATATATCGACATTTAAATAGTTTCCTGCGATACTTGGGTCATTCTCGTCACCATTATTCATTTTTTCTAGATCTAAATTAATTTTTCTAAAACTGACATAATGACCAACACTTTAAAAAAATAAATTAGTATAATTTTTATATTTTAAAATTATAAATATATTAACAATAGCTTACCAATGAATTATAGTACAACAAAATAACATAAAAGCACATAGTTTATGAAAATTTAAGTGCTTGTCAATAGGTACATAGTTATTAATCCAAGTACCTCTTAACCATGAAAGGAGATTACGTAAAACGGGTAATAATATTACAGCGGAATTTAAATTGATTAATCTAGCAGCAGTTCTTGAAAAGCAAAAGGATAAGCCTAAAAACTCTTGACCAATCGGACTATGATACATATTATAAAAAGTGTGAGCTCCAACACCTAGGTTTAATGCAATATAAAACAACATTATATAAAATGAAATGCCTCTATGCCACCACCAACCTCTAAATTTAATAAATGTACTGTTTTTATGTTGATTATTATTATTTTGGTTATTAGGTTGATTAGATTCTAGATCTGTACTATCCCTTTTAACAATATTATCTTGTGATAAACTAATTGGGATATTATTTCTACTATGAACCAAATTATTTGGAAAGTATTTTTTAGTTTGCAATGGTATTGGCAAGTCATCTTGAAGATCTAATTTTTGGAAATCATCCATTTGATGTTCTTGATATTGTTGTGGTGAGTTTATGTTGGATGGGCCATCTTTAGAAACTTGAAGAGAGCTTGATTCACCATTATTATCTTGTTGTGGATATGTTGAAGATTGAAATTCTTGCAATTCTAATTCTTGTTCTCTTGTTACATTCATAACTTTTATTTTTTATTTAAAAATAAAGAAAAAAATTAAATAATTAAAAAAAAATTTAATAGATTAAAATAGTTTTTAAAAAAATAAAACTAAAATTTAAATTAAAATAAAATAAAATAAATTTAAATAAAATTAAATAAAATAAAATATACAATAATAAAATATAATATAATAATATAATAATATAATAATAAAGAAAAAAAAAATAAAAAAATAATTTATTATTATATTATTAAAAAAAAAAAAAAAATAAAAAAAAAAAAAATAAATATAAAAACTATTTTTATTTATTTATTTTTTTTTTTTTTTTTTTCTTATTATATTATATTTATATGTCAAATATGTCATAAAACGATGTGTATTTAGAACCTAAAAGTAGGGGTGTATTTCCGCATGTTTTTTGTTTATTTAAAATAAAATTTATTTTTATTAAAAAAAAAAAAATTATAACTACCAACGGAGTGAAATTTGACATTTTTCTGAAAAATATAGCACTAAAGGTGTAAATGGTGAAAAAAAAAAAAATATTTAAAACAAACACACCACCCTAAACCAGGTGTGACAATCACCAATTTTTTAAACAAACTATTTAAATTAAACACAATAAAAAATAATAAAAAAATAATAAAAAAAAAAATCCTATTTATGATATTTAAATTTATACATATAACTATGTATTGTATTTATGTGTCCCTATGTTTAAAAATAATTAATTTATATTTTTAGATACATATTGGTAATAATACATAGTTATTTGTATATTAAAATATAAAGATATAAAAAAAAATAATTGTTTCGATTTTTAATCAGATTTAAAAAATAAAATTAGATAGATATTTATAGAAAACAAATACATATTCAAAAAATAATTTCTTTGAAATTTATTTATTTATTTATGAAAAATATTAACTTGTAATATCTTTAGTATTGGTTTCAACCCGTGCTTTTTTTTAATTTATAAAAAAAAAAAAATGGGTAAATATGAATATTATTATTCATATAATAATAAAATTTTTTTTCATTCTTTTAAACCACACCCAACATCAAACCCACCTTTTTTTGGATTTTTTAAATGGCTTTATTAAAATTTATTTTTTTTTGAATTATTTTTCAAAAAAAAATTTTTAATTTTTTCAAAAAAAAAAAATACATAAACTAATTTTTTTTTTAAAATCAATTTTTTTTTCATTCATAATAAATAATATATATAAATTCAAAATGTAAGTTATCTTTCACCTACTCTCATTATCTTCGTTATTATTGATTTTATTTCAATAATAATGATTAATAAAAAAAAAATTATATTTTATTAACTTTTTTATTTTTTTTTAAATTTTTTAGGGAAGGTGAAGATGTTCAAGCTTTAGTTATCGATAACGGTTCAGGTATGTGCAAAGCCGGTTTTGCTGGTGATGATGCCCCAAGAGCTGTTTTCCCATCAATTGTTGGTCGTCCAAGACACACTGGTGTTATGGTCGGTATGGGTCAAAAAGACTCATATGTTGGTGATGAAGCCCAATCAAAGAGAGGTATCTTAACCCTCAAATACCCAATTGAACACGGTATCGTTACCAACTGGGATGATATGGAAAAAATCTGGCATCATACTTTCTACAACGAATTACGTGTTGCCCCAGAAGAACATCCAGTCTTATTAACTGAAGCCCCATTAAATCCAAAAGCTAACAGAGAAAAAATGACCCAAATTATGTTCGAAACCTTCAACACCCCAGCCATGTACGTTGCCATCCAAGCCGTCTTATCATTATACGCCTCAGGTCGTACCACCGGTATTGTTATGGATTCAGGTGATGGTGTCTCCCACACTGTTCCAATCTATGAAGGTTATGCCTTACCACATGCCATCTTACGTTTAGATTTAGCTGGTCGTGATTTAACCGATTACATGATGAAAATCTTAACTGAACGTGGTTACTCATTCACCACCACTGCTGAAAGAGAAATCGTCAGAGATATCAAAGAAAAATTAGCCTACGTTGCCTTAGACTTCGAAGCTGAAATGCAAACTGCTGCCTCATCATCTGCCTTAGAAAAATCATACGAATTACCAGACGGTCAAGTCATCACCATCGGTAACGAACGTTTCCGTTGCCCAGAAGCCTTATTCCAACCATCTTTCTTAGGTATGGAATCAGCTGGTATCCACGAAACCACTTACAACTCAATCATGAAATGTGATGTTGATATCCGTAAAGATTTATACGGTAATGTCGTCTTATCAGGTGGTACAACTATGTTCCCAGGTATTGCTGATCGTATGAACAAAGAATTAACTGCTTTAGCCCCATCAACCATGAAAATTAAAATCATTGCTCCACCAGAACGTAAATACTCTGTCTGGATTGGTGGTTCAATTTTAGCCTCACTCTCAACTTTCCAACAAATGTGGATCTCCAAAGAAGAATATGACGAATCAGGTCCATCAATTGTCCACAGAAAATGTTTCTAAACACTTTATATATATGTACTTTAATGTATTATATTTAAATAAAATAATTATTTAATTTTAAAAATATAAAATATATAGTTTTTTTTTTTTGTTAATATGGTTTTTTTAATTTTTTTTAAAAAATTTTCCCCCTTTGAGTTTCATAAATTTGATGTGTTTTATTTTTTTTGTATGATTCCAATCGAAGACAAAGGGTGTCCCCCAAGCATGGGTTTATTTTATTGAAAAAAAAAAATTCAACAACTTTGCTCAACCAACTTAAAATAAATAAATTTTTTTGGGATATTATTATTGACAAAATTTTTTTTTTTTTTTGATATGATAACTGACAATGAACTGAAAAAAAAAGAACTGACATTGGATTATTTGTTTTTTTTGGGCTAAAAAAAAAAAAAAAAATGTTTTATTTATTAAATAAAAGCAATAAAGAAAAAAAAAATATAAAATGTTTAAATCTAATGAAATTTGTTATGACCCAATTAGTGAAGGTATGTAAAAAAATAAAATAAAATTTTATTATTACTAAATATTGATATTAATATTTTATTTTTTTATTTAAATTTTAGATTTAATCGAATTTGACATGGACTTGGCTAAACTAATGATTGACCAACTTCATCAAATATTTGATAAAATATAAATTTGCTCCTTTTAAATCTGCTTTCTTTTAGGGACTTTAAAAAAATGAAATTAAATTTGGTGGCTTCCTTCCATGCTTTTGGAAATTAATTAAATATAAATATATAGAAATATATTATAAATTATAAGCTGCGGGCTATATTGTTGGTGCAATTTTAAAAGAACATCAAGTAGTAGTCATTATTATTAAAAAAACAAATAAATTAAAACACATATGTGTGAATTTCAATCATATAAAAAAAATATTTTTTTTTATTTTTATTTTTTTTTAAAAATTTTTTTTTTTTAAAAATTTTTTTTTTTTTTTTTAAATTTTTTTTTTTAAATTCACATCATCCAAAACTTTTTTTTTTCACTTTATTTATTAATTTAAATAATAATAATATATTATAAAATAAAGTAAAAATGATGATTCATAAATATATTGTTTTTATTTTAGTTGTTGTTGCAATGTTTTGCAGTGTAGGTAGATCAGTTTATTTTGAATTAAATGGTGGTCAAACTAAATGTTTCATTGAAGAAAATCCAAAAGATACAACTGTTCTTGCCAAATATATATTAGAAGATTTAACTCCACAAAATCCAAATTCTCAACAATTAGCTTTATCAGTACGTGTTACTGATCCAGAAAAAAGAGAAGTTCTCTCAAAGAGTATGCCACCAAATGGTAGATTCGCTTTTTCAACTCAAGTTGGTGGCGAACACAAAATTTGTTTCTCAACAAATACCTCAAAATGGTTTGGTCCAGCTGTTAGAACTGTATGTATATTATTTAAAAATAAAATTATTTAGCGTTTAATATATGTTTTAGTATTATTATATAATAGTAATAATACACATATCAAACATACAGGTTAATAATTATAGAATAGTAAAATTTTAGTATAAACTAACTAAATTTCTATTAATAACAGAGACTTCATTTAGATATTGAAGCTGGTGCCCTTGCTAATGACTACGAAGAAATTGCAAGAGTTGAACATTTAAATAGTAGGTTTTTAAATAGACCAAAATTTATATATGGTGGAAATAGAAAACTAATTTTTTTTTTTTCATTTTATTAGGTATTGAAATTTCATTAAGAAGATTAAATGACAGAATCAACCAAATTAGAAAAGAACAAAATTACCAAAAGGTTTGTTTAATTTATAAATAGAACTTTTTTTTTATTTTTTTTATTTTTTTATTTTTTGGAATGATGATCAGATTAAATTTTAGATTGGATCACAAATATAGCACAGTATTAATAAAACAAGATAATCAACCATCAAATAATATTACAAAAAAAAAAAAAAAAAAGAAAAAAATTTTCACAATGAAAGAAAACTAATCTTTTATTTTTATATTTAGAATCGTGAAATCACTTTCCGTAATACTAGTGAAAGTACTAATGCTCGTGTTATGTGGTGGTCAATTTTACAACTCGTTGTTTTAGTTTTAACCGGTGTATGGCAAATGAAACATCTTAAATCATTCTTCAAAGCTAAGAAACTCGTTTAATCAATTTGTTAAAATTATATATAATATGCCTAAATTAAAAATAAAAAAAAAATTTTTAAATTAAAAAAAAAAAAATTACAATAAATAAATTTTAAACCAAAATAGAAAAAACAATCCTTTGTTTATTCATTGCCATTAAAATATAGTTTATTTTTTAAATTAAAAAGATAATAAAAATAATAAAAAGAATTATTTTATTTTAAAAAAAAAAAATTTTAAATTTAAAATATTTTTACACAGAAAAGTTTTTTTTTTATTTTTTTTATTTTTTTTAAATTTAAAAAATCCTTTTTTTTTTTTTTTTCATTTTTATATATTTTTTTTTTTACATATTTAATATATCTTTATTTTATTGTTATTGTTATTCCATTCTAGATAGTTATATATATGTATATATAGTTTATTTTATTATAGTAAATAAAGAATGGAATTTCAATTTCAAAATTTTGAATCAAGAAAATATGGGTATATCAGAGGAAGAAATATTTTAAATAGTTTATTATCAAAAGAAGGTGAGGATTTCGAAGAGTGGGGTGTAAATTCAGTACAGATTGTTTCAGGCCATATAGCAATAAGCTTTCAACAGTCTAAATCGATTTGTTTGTTTGATGCAGCAGTTTCCACACATCAATTAAGTGAATCTGTTTCAAATAATTTACAAAATTTAATTTGTTCAAAGCAAACTCTTCAACCTCCTTTATCACCAGCAACCCAATCATTACCAATTTTAGCATGTTCATTCGAATCAAAAGTTATTAAATTTGGCTTTGAGAAATATATTGTAGCCTCTACTTCATCATCAAACCCAACTAATAGTAAATCAACATCTCAAATTAATAAATCATCAACAACTAGTAGTACTGATAGTAGCCCCCTAAGATTTTTTGTATTTGAAAGTGATGGATATTTACATATTTGGGAGTGGTCAAGTTCAGAATATAAATGGAGATATATAGTAAAGATTTATTTGTTTATTTCAAATAGAGAGGTGACATCTACAATACCATACTCAACTATCGAAAACTTAAAGATTACCAATGCTGCTGTATTTGGGTCATCTCAAGGAATGTCAATTACATGGCTAGTAAATAAATCACCAATGACAGTAAACTCCCGTATTTTAAATTTTAATAGTATTTCAAATGCATCAACATGCGAGCTTTCAAATAAACAAATTTTCACAACAAACAAAGATAAAGCAATTGAAGAAATCTATCCAAACTCTTTATTTATTACAGGTTTAGAAACTTATGAAATGAAAAAAGATTGGGAAAATTCAATAAATTCATTATCATCAAACACTAAAATAGCTTCAACAAAGTTGGGAATTTGGTTTATTACAAATACATTTGTGTTATTTTGGTCATTTAGAAACAAAGTTTGGAATATAGTTTATTTTAAAGATAATAGTAATAGTTTAATAAATAATAACAATAATATAAATAATGAATGTGATATTCACTTAAAAGAAAATGATAATAATAGTAGTAATAGTAATAATAATAATAATAATAAAAATAATAATTCCAATAACAATAAAAATTTGGATGATTCTATAATAGATTGTTTATCATTTTGTAAAAATCCATTATCTCAAGATTTGGTATTATTAGAATCAACAGGTAAATTGTTTACATGTGAACCAAGTGAAAAAGAGAAATTAAAATTAAAGTTGATTGCAGTTTTAGATTTACAAGATATTGATAGAAATAAGCAAGTTAAACTATTAAGACATCAAAATGCCTTTGTTATATTAAATGAAAAATATGCATATTTTTACGATACCAAATGTGGTGAATTTTTAAACAAAACCAAGTTACCAGTGGAATTATCAGCATCAAATAAGAATCAGTCAATTTGGGAAAATGGTACAGCAGGTATAGTTTGGGGTTGCGGCTATTGGTCTCAATCTAATGGTATATGGGAAATAAAATCAACAACAACACCAAATAAACTAATTGAAACTTTAGCAACACACAAACAACAAAACGATAATATTATTGGTGGGTGTGCCGCCTCTACTTGTAAAGAATGGGACTTGAAGAATTTAGAATCGAAATATTTATTGGATTTGGCTTTAAATGAAAAAGATGAAGAAACAAAAATTAAAATTTGTAAATCACTTTTACCTCGTTTGGAAAATCCAGCATTGGTCATTGCATTGTTAGCAAATCTTCAATCCTATCAAAGCTGTAAATTCATTATGCAAGAGTTAAAGATATTTTTAGACAACTATGAATATTTTAATAATTTAAAGCAGCAAGGTGCCGCCTCTTCTTCCACTAAAGACGACGATGAAAGATCAAAAATCAAAAACTCTTTTATTTACCAAACTCCATTAAACGAAAAAATGATTCCATTATTAAAAGAGTATTTTATTCTCCAAAGCTCAGCAATAGATTCATCAACAAATAGCACAGCGATAAATAGTAATGGCTCCACTGACGATTACAATGTTTTAATTTATAACCAAATAAATAAAGATAATCAAGATAGAATCATCCCAGAGTTATCAAAGCTTCAAGACTCAATGGTATTGGACCTCAGCTATGAGCAAATTGAATTTTTCAAAAAAAATCAATCACCATTATTATTAGAAAAATTAGAAAGTGCTTTGCAATTACTCCAAATCGATTTTTCGATAATCCACGATGAAATGGCATCATATCCAATGGTCAATCCAATTTTACTTCATACCGAGGAAACCATTAAAATTAAGGATGAAAAACAATTAAAATTATTACAGCAACAACAACAACAGCATTTAAATAATAATACCAACAACATTTTAGATGAGCAAACCAATACTTCGAACCATATTGTAGGTACCAATACTATTAGCAATGATCCAAGTAACAATACTACAATTACATTTACTGGAAATAATGGTATCGTTTATTCATTAAAATATCCAATTTTCGAAACAATGTGTCAGCTTTATTATTTTAATAAACCAAAGAATCTTATTCCATTCATTTGTTGTGTACATAACTCATCCATCAATAAACAATTGGTCGAATCTGAATATAATAGTATTAGCGGAAATAGTAATAATAATAGTAAATCAAATCAAGAAAAAGATCACTTTTTTAGAGCATTAATGGCCTTACCAGTTTCATTACCAGTAGCCTCACCAATTCAGAATGACCAAATTGAATCCAAATTCAAACTATTAATTTCAATTGGCCACAAACCAAATGCACTCAGATTCTTATTAAATGCTGGCCAATGGGAAAGAGCTATTGATTTATTTAAAACAACTCATAATGAAACAGAATCATATGTACTTTATGAAGTAAGTATAATTCAAATTCAATTTTAAATTTAAATTCTAGACACTATATATTAACCCTTTGTTTTTTATTTTAGATTTTACTATCGTTTTGTATAGAAAAAAAAGATAATACAAAATTAAAACAATGTTGGGAAATTATTCCAAAGAACTTTGGTGTTTTCAATTTACTTTCTTTATTAAAGGTTAATAATAATAATTCGAATAACAGCTCAAATAATAGTAATAATAATAACAATAATAATAATAATGGAGCACCCAATTCAAATAATAATATTAATAATAACAATAATAATGGAACACCCAATTCAAATAATATATATAATCCAAATATTATCTCTTTACCATCCAATGAAGATCTCACCATTGATATGTTTAGATCTCAATTATTAAAAATGCTAAATAAACAATAGGTGTTTAATTTTTTTTGGTAAAAACCTTTTTTTATATAATCCATAACCTTTAGAGATTACGTATATAAAAAATAATTTTTTTTTTTTTAATTTTTTTTTTTTTAATTTTTTCATTTTATTTTATTTTTAATTTTTATAAAAACATAATTTTTTTCATTAATCAAAAATAAATTACGAAAAAGAAAAATGCTTCGTAAACTAATAAATAATAAAAATTATGGTTTAATTAAAAATTCAAATTTTATATATAATAAATATTTTTATTCAACGAATAATAATAATAATAATAATAATAATAAAAATACTATTACAAATAATGACAGTAATAATGGCAATAACAATAACGATATAATAAATAAAACAAATGACAATAATATTAAAAGAAAATATAATAATACATTAAATGAATTTTTACAAGATTTTTACAGACCAAATAATATAAAAGAAGATTCTTTGGGAGTTTGTAAACATCAAGACAAGGATGATCATGATTTTGGATCATCAGCAATAAATTATTCGCCATTTGTTTCGATGGTTGGTTTATCCAGTGGTATTTTAAAAAGAACATTAGAATCATTTACAGTTAAATTACTTGCATTACCTAGAAGAAATCTTATCAATAAATTAGATTTAAGAAATGAAAAAGTTAAAGAGGAAATCCAATTTGCATTAAAAGAATTTTTTGAATCATTAAACAATAGAGATAAAGAAAAGATTAGACAATATACTTCAGATTGGATGTTTTCAAAGATGAATGAAGTCAATGAAGATTTAAAATATTATGACAGTTTTAATGCAAGATATAGTTTTAATTTAATAAAAGTAGATTCTGCTCAAATGGGTGGCCTTCGATTTTATCAAAACAAAACCTTTTTAACTTTTCACTTTAAACTAACAGGTAATGGTTCAATAAAACTTTATATATAATATTAAAAATAATAAAGTAAATACTAATCAATTATTCAAAATTTTTATAATTAGGCGAAGTGTGTATAAATAATTATAAATCGGATCATAAAGATTTCCAATGCTCTGTAATTTTCCATCGTGAAGATAAAGGTACAAATTGGAAAGTTGTTTTTATAGATCCATCAGTTTTTTCATTTATCACAATGGAAACTCTTTCTCCTGGCTTTTAAAAATAAATAAAATTATAAATTATAATTAAAAACAAACTTTATATATTATATTAAATTTATTAAATTGTAAAATAAGCCATATTATATCAACCAAGCATTTTTTATTGCACCTTTATACCCATTTCATTTATTCTAAAACAGTTCCATGTAAAAAATATTGGTGGGGTTTTATAAAATAAATAATGTGTGGGTGAATCAAAAAAATAATATTTAAATTTTTTTGATGATTGTTTTAATTTTTTTGATTGGTTTCATTTATATCCTTTAATATTAATTGTAGATCAATAAATAAAATTATTATTTTGTTATTTCTTAAAATTTCATATGAGAAAAAAAAATTATAAACAAAAAAAAAAAAATTATTTTTTTTAAAAATATTTTTTTTTTAAAATTTTTTTTTAATTTTTTTTAAAATTTTTTTTTTTTTTTTTAGTTTTTTTTATTTATTGAACTTTATATAAAGAATCGAAAAATGACATCAAACTTACCAATGTATGTTTTTATTTAATTTTATATCTTATTTTATATATTTAGGTTTTTATAGACAAATCATAAACTATTTTAAAAAAAAAACCCGAATTTTTTTTTTTTTTCAACTCATTAACCAAATTATTTAAATCATTTCGATAAATATAGGGATTCAAGAGTCCCAGTAGAAAAAGTAGTTGAAGTTATTGTTAAAAATGATAAAGGCGAAGATGTTAAAATCATCAAACGTTTCCAAGAATATCAAATTACAGTAAAAAAGAATAAAAAAGTTGATGAAAGAAAAAAATGGCACAAATTTGGTGAATGTGAAGGTAAAAATGGTTTAGAAAACACTGCATATGGTGATGAACAATTTTTAGTTTTATCAAGAAACTCAGAAAATGTAATTGGTTATCAGTTTACTTTTTTTAATCGAATAACAATCCCAATACTAATATTTTTCAATACTATATAGAGAGACGAAGAAAAAGAACATATAAAATGCAGAATTTGCAAAAAGAACCATTTTACTGTACAGTATCATTGTTATCATTATTATTTAAATAAATTAAAACATTATAGATTATATGTATACTTACACTTTTTTATAATTATAGGCCAAATGTCCATACAGAGATGCTCTCGAATTATGTAGGTTTTTTTATAATTGCATAACAATTACCTTTGAAATTTAATTTTAAACCAAGTGTTTATCATCAAATTTCTATTTTATCACCATAATTGTAGCAAACCAACTAATTATTACTATATTAACATTATATTATTTTTATATATTTAGCACAAAAACCACAAAAACCAGAAAAAGAAGAAGCAAATAATAAACCAGCTGCTAACAAATATGTTGCACCATCAATGAGAAGTGGTGGTTTCTCATCAGCCCCATCTGGTAGCGATGTCCCAAGTATTATGGTCAGCAATCTTTCACAAAATGCTACTGAAAAAGATCTTTATGAATTATTTGGTCAATTCGGTTCAGTTTCAAGAGTTTCAATTCCAAAATCAATGGAAGGTTCATCAAAGTATGTAAAAAATAAACAGATTGATAGAAATTCAAACAGCTTGGCAATTATTATGAATTGGATTGGATAATAATTACTTCATTAGGAATAACTATTATAGTTTCATAAAAATAATAATTAGACAGCTAAAAAAATCACATCAAAAATAGCATCATAAATCACATTGGAACATATTTATACAATTTGATAAACAATTTATTAATTTAAAATTTTTTAATATTTCAGGGGTTTTGCTTACGTTACTTACAATCATCTCGATTCAGCCGAAAGAGCTCTCAAACAACTCAACGGTCACAGATACGACTACCTTGTTTTATCCCTCGAATTTGCTAAAAAGAAAGCTATGTGATCATATTAAATAACAATAAAAAAAAAAAAATAAAAAATAAAAAAATAAAAAATAAAAAAAATCAATATATAATAACCTTTTATAAACTTATATCAACTTTCTTACTTGTAAAGGTAATAAGAGTTGAAATAAATAAAATTTTTTAACGCAATTTATTTGTTTTCATTTAAATAATATTATATTTTTAATTGTTTTCTTCTTCTTGGTCTGTTACATCTAATTTTTCATATCTCTTTAAGAAGGGGAAAATAACGGAATCTTGTTTCTTTTTATAAACCATAACAGAAAAGAGGACTAATAAGAGAGCACCGACAAAACCTACAGAGAGACCAACTGCTAAGCTAACTTTTTGGGTGTTACTATTTTCTTCTTGTTTTTCGGTTATAATTGATTTGCATCGTTTAAGATTTTCGTCATAAAATGAACATCCTTGTTTATTTGCAAAGCATTGGTTTGTACCACCACATACACCACACAAATCGAGATCGCAGTCGGTACAAATTGGACATTCATTTAATGGATCATCTTGAGATACTTGAGTATTGTTTGGGTCAACACATACATATGATAAACCAAATTTATCCATTTGACATCTACCATGACGTTGGGTGCATTCTTTTGAACATTCGACACGCTTATATTGACAAAATTCGCCGTAGTAATCTGGTGAGCAAGTGCATTTACCATTACAACAGCCACCATGACCTGAACATCCTATTTCATAGCAGCTTTGATTGGTTGGGTTATAACGATAGGCTTCAAAGGTGTTTAAAATACCAAAACCCATTCTAATATTTGGATTTTCTGATTGGGTTGCTGAACCTAAAACTGCCTCATATATTTGTTGATTGGACCAGTCTGGATGGGCTTGAATTAAAAGTGCAATACCACTTGCAACTAATGGGCATGCAAAGCTGGTACCACTCATATTGGTATAGTTTGATTTACCATGATAACTTGCAACAAAATTTTTATAACCTAAACCCATGACATCTGGTTTTACTCTACCGTCAGTTGATGGTCCAATTGATGAGAATCCGGTGTTTATACCAGTTGCATTAATGGCACCAACAGAGATTACATATTTACCGTCAGCTGGAGCACCAATACCATTATTTCCACTATTACCTGCACTTACAACTACAACCATACCTTTAGTGGTGGCAAAGTCAGCGACTCTGGTGATATGTGATTTTTCAGCATTTAAATCATAATAGTTGTACCAAAGAGTATAACCCAAACTACTTGAAACCATATCGGCACCTAAGCTTTCACCCCATTCAATGCCAGCAATCCAAAAATCTTCTTCAATCATACTTTCAGAAGATACCACTTCAGTTTTACCTAATAAAAATGAAGCATTATAAGCGGCACCAACCAATAGACCAGGCATATATCCACCAATGGTTGAAAGAGTTGCTGTACCATGATTGTTTTGAATATCTTCCATTGGACCTTGGGTATTTGTTGTATTGTCGATAAAATTATGTTCTGCAATAATTTTCATATGGGCAAATGCATCATGCTCCTTGTAAAAACCTGAATCCAACATTAAAATATTGACACCATAACCATCATAACCAAGACTTTGAAGCTTATGAATATTTACTTGAGAAATAGCATCGAAAGTGTTACCATAAAATGATTGATCAAAAGTTTTTTCATTTTGAGCTCTTAATAATTTTGAATTTTTATAGTTGTTATTTTGATTGTATTGATTGTTTTGATTGTTTTGACTATTGTCATGGTGAATTATTGTTTCTTTTTTGAATTTTGATACAACATCAACTTTGTCAACAAATGATTTACTGGTTATGCAATCTACAACATCCTTGATATTAATTTGTGATTTACCCTCTGTATTAATTGAAAATTTGTTTGGAATGATTGAAATTGAGATTGAATTCATCCACTTTGATTTTTGGACGAGTTTAATTTGATTGGCATCAGTGCTGCATTGTAAAATTTCATCAATGAATTTTTGGCAAACTGGTAAGTCACTTGAATCTAATAGTGAAGTTTTTTGAACCAATTTATTCGATGACTGAAGTAACAACTTCTTATTTGATCTTTTTAATCTTCTTTCTAATGATACATCATTGATACCAGATTGTTCTTTAACATCTTCGAAATTTAAAATCTTTCCGCTTGAGTTGTCAATAAATCTAGAAACACCATCACTTTCGTCTTTGATTGTTATATCTTTTGAAGTGAAGAAAACCCAAAGCTTTGGAATATCATTACTCTCGGCATCGTCGTTATAAAGAACCCTATCATTTAAAACTTGGCTAATCTTTTGATTTTTGCATTGAATTAAATTAATTGAATAGTTTATAAAAATTATTAAAATAAATATTAGTTTTAATTTCATTTTTTTTAAATAAAAAAAAAATACAAAGATATCTTTTTTTAATTAAAATAAATAAAATATAAAATATTAAATATAAAATAAAAAAACAAAAAAAAAAAAGGTATAAATAAAAAAAGTAAAAATAAAATTTAATTTAAAACAAATAAATAAAATAAAAATAATTAAGATATTATATTATTATTATTATTATTATTATTATTATTATTATTATTATTATTATTATTATTATTATTATTATAATGTTTCTGTTGTGGTGTGGAGTGTTAGGGTGTTGTAGTTTGTGTTTTGTTGTTTAATTTTAAAATCAAAACCAATATTACAATTAGAACAACACAAGCTTTTTTTATTTTATGAACAATATTATTAATATTAATTTAAAAAAAAAACTATTTATAACTTTTAAAATTATTTATTATTGTTTATTTCAGATATTAATATATTGTGATCTGCTATTTAAATTACTTTTCATTATTTTTTTATAGCAAAAACTTTTACTATTACTAAAAATGATATAATGAATTACTAATACCTTATGTTTTTTATTAATTTTTATTTGTTTTTTTTATTTGGTTTTTTTTTATTAATATAAAAATTATTGATTATTGTAATTAATTAATAACTTTAAAAAAAAATTAAAAAAAAAAAAATGAAAAAAATAAAAAATATAATTTTGAAAAAATTTTAAAAATAATTTTATAAACAACTTTTATACCTGTTAATTTGGGGTGTATTTATATTAATTATATAGATTTTTTATTTCTCAGATGTGTGAGTATGTGTGGTAATTATTATTATTATTATTTTTTTCTTTTATAAATAGAATTAATATATTAATAAATTTCTTTATTGTAAAAAATAAAATATCTTTGATATTAAATTAAAATTTAAATTTATCTTTCAATCCATTACCATAATAATTTAGGGAAAACGACAAAACAATAGTCAACAGTTACAACGAGAACAACAATAGCAATAGTTAGTGATGTTTTCATTTCTTTTTTTCAAAGGTTTCTTTCTTCATTTCATAAAAATAATAAATAAAATTTCTTTTTTTTTGCAGAACTTTTAAATTTGTTAAATGTTTTTTTTTTAAAATAATTATAAACCAATACAGTGTGTGTAAATATAAAATCATAACCATTTTTATAAAAATAAATTAATTTGTTTCCAAAGCAATGGGTTGATGATTTCATATTTTTTTAAAAAAGAAAAAGTAAATAATATTGTAATAAAAATATTAAACCTCCTTTCCTCTTCCAATCAAATTCTGCATATTTCCACTTTTATTAAATTAAAGAAGAGAATTTAAATCATAAAAATATTTCTGTAAAATTAAGAGGTTTTATATTTTTTATTTCTTTTTTTTTATTTTTTTTTTATTCTTTTTTTTTATTTTTTTTTTTTTAAAAAAAAATTATTACTTTTTTTATTGAATCTATTTACAATAGGGATGATGATTTGAAATATTCAATTTGATTTTAATTAAATTTTAAAATTGATTTGATTTGTTTTTTTTAATATGGTGAAAATCTATATTTATTTTGTTGTGGCTTACCACCTGATTTACCATAACGACTATAAAAAAAAAGAAATATATAAGTATTTGAAAATTAAATAATGCATTTATAATTATATTAATAAACTTACTCTTGTGGAGGATAAAAGCCTTCATATGACTTACCATATGGGGAAGTTGGTGGTATCATTGGATATGGATGATAAAGGTTGTCTTTTTTATCAAATTTGCCGCTATTACCACCAGGCATTTGACCATAATTTGATCTTCTTGGGTCAACGATTGGGATTTGTGGTGGATAGTAATAATCTTGAGGAATTGAACCAGGGAAATAATAATGATAGTCGTATGGTGGAGCTGAAATTCCTGGTGATGATGCAAAGTAACCATCCATTTTTCTTTGTTTTGGTAAACCCCAAGTGATGGTAAGTTTTTGGCCTAAAAAGTCACATTCATGATTGTGGTCCATAATGATTTTAGCGTCTGATGTTGAATTGCAATAGATGAATGCGTGACCCAATGGTGTTTTCTTTTGTGAATCTAATGGAACAATAATTTTTTCAATTAATTCTGGTCCTAATTGCTTTCTTAAAATCTCTCCCTCTTCCTGTGATCTGACGCCTCTAACAAAAAGGACTTTGGTTGATGGGGATTTTGAATCATCTCCTCTTTTTGATGGTGTTAATGATGCAGAATATTTGGATTTTTGGATTAATTTAATTGCTTTAATTGTAGTTTCGTGATCTTTAAAATGTGCGAAACCATATAATTTAGATGGACCATCAAAATCAAAAGATTTAAGTTGACACTAATAAAATAAAAAATAAATATTAATATTAAACCATTGTAAAAATAATAATAAAAATATTAATAATAATTACCATGCTAATTTCTTCTAATTCAGTTTTAACTTCTTTCTCTGTAAGATTCTTTGGAATGTGGCCAATATATAAAGTATTCTTGGAATCTGCTAAAGTAATTTTAACCATTTGTCTGTAAAGACGAAGACCATTTTATTTATATTTTTATAGTAATATTATTATAATTGATTGTTTGTTGATTTATATAAGTATTTTTGTTGATATATATAAAAAGTATATTTAAAAAAAATGATTAATGTTATTATTGATTTTTAATTTTATTTATAAATATAATATTAAAATATAAATGTGTATCAAAATATAAATATATGTTGGTTACAATGATTAATGATTAATTATTAATGATTAATGATTAATGATTAATTATTAATGATATAAAATATATAGTATATAATATATAAATAAATTATTATATAATATATTTGCAGTTACCATTGTCAATGTATTTGATATGATTAATGATTTAGTTTATTCTTTTTAACATTATTATCATCAATTATTTTATTTAATACTATGACAAATGATCAAATGGTTTTATTTTATTAAATTTTTTTTAAGTTAATAAAAAAAAAAAAAAAAAATAAAAGAAAGAAGAATAATGTTAAATCGTCGAAATAAAAAAAAAAAAAAAAAAATGAAAATAAAAAAAAAAAAAAATGAAAAAAAAAAAAAAAAAAGTAGAGGAGGATGACGAAGAGGAGGAAAAGGAGGAAGAGGAAGAATGATAGAAAGAATAGAAAACTATTCTTTTTTTTTTTTTTTTTTTTTATATAGAGATATAAATAAACGAACAAAAAAATGCAACGAAAATAAAATGGGACATCGAAAAAAAAAAAAAAATTTTAAAATAATAAAAGAAAACAAAGAATAAAGATTAATAACTTACGGTTTACCGGTTACACCATCCTTGAATACTGGTGGGGATGAAGTTTCGATGGCATGTTGTGCGTCTGAATAGTTATAAAACTTAACAAAACCATAACCTTTTGTTTCGCCTGAATGTTTATTCTTTACAACCACTGCCTCTACAACATCACCAATCTTTGAAAATTCTTCTTTTAATTGTTCATCTGTAACACCTCTTGCAATATCAGACTACATTTATTAATTATTAAAAAAAAAAGGGGAAATTAATATAAAACTACACGAATTTTTATGCATAAGAAGAAAACTATTAAAATTAAGTATACCTACAACAAATACTCCATACTCTCCTCCGCCCATACCAATTTCTTTTTTATCTGACATCATGATCTTATTCCAATCTATTAATTTAGATAAAATCTTGAATATAGTTAATAATATATGAAATAAAAAAAAAAAAATGAATTCAAAAAATTTAAAAAAAAATAAATAAAAAAAATTTAAAAAAAATTAAAAAAAAATTATTTTTAAAAAAATTTTTATTTTTATTTTTATTTATTTTTTAATAAATATTTTTATTTTGAAAAATAAACAAATATAATTACAAATTATAAGTTAATTAACGAATCTTTTTTTTTTTATATGGTCAAAATTTTATTTTCATCAAATTTAAAAACAATATAGAAATAAAGGTTCCAAAAAAAAAAATGATGAGTATTCTATTTATTATTTTATAAAAGGTGACGTGATTACCAATTATAAACATTAAGCTTTAAAAGCTCATTTAAAATAATAAATAAAATACTTACCATTTTTTTTTTCTATGTATATCATATTTAAAATAAAGTTGTCTTAGTTTCTATTTGAACCAGTATACTATATATTTATTTTTTTTTTTTTTTTTTTTTTTTGATTTTTTTTAAATTTTTGAATTTTATTTTTTATTTTTTATTTTATTTTTTTTTTTGATTTTTTAAAACATAAGAAATTTTTTTTTACTTTTCATTGTTTGTTATTTTATATTTTTAAATTTTATATTTATTTATTTTAATTAGAAGTTAATATTATTATACTAATAATATTTATTTATACTTCTAAATAAAGATGTTTGAAAGAACATTAGTCGACCTCATCAGAGGTATTAGAAATCACAAAAAAAACGAAACTAGATTTATTAATCAATGTATTAACGAAATCAAAGAAGAGTTAAAAGGTGATATTCAAAAGAAAACTGTTGCTGTTCAAAAATTAACCTATGTATGTATATTTATAAAATAATATTGTTTTTATTATTGTAATTTTATTTTTAGCTTATACTAATATATATACTATTTTAGATTCAAATGTTAGGTTATGATATCAGTTGGGCATCATTTAAAATTGTCGAGGTTATGAGTTGTAATAAGTTTTCATCAAAGCGTATTGGTTATTTAGCAGCATCACAAAGTTTTCATGAAGGCACAGATGTTATTGTTTTAGCAACTAATCAAATTAGAAAAGATTTCTTATCATCAAATCAAAACGAAGCATATTTAGCATTAAATTGTTTATCAAATATTTGCACACCAGATTTAGCACGTGAATTGGCCAATGATATTTTAACATTGTTAAGCACCCAAAAGACTCATATTTTAAAGAGAGCCATTACTGTACTCTACAAGATTTTCCTTAGATACCCAGAGGCACTTCGTCCAGCTTTTCCAAAACTCCGTGAAAAGTTAGATGACCCAGAACCATCTGTTGTCTCTTGTTCAATTAATGTCATTTGCGAATTGGCTAGAAGAAACCCAAAGAACTATTTACCTTTAGCACCAGTATTATTTAGAATTCTTACAAATACTTCAACTACAAACTATTGGATGCTCATTAAAATCGTTAAACTCTTTGCATCATTAACTCCATACGAACCACGTTTAGCAAAGAAATTAATTGACCCACTCACAAATATTATCAATTCATCACCATCAGTTTCATTATTATATGAATGTATTCAAACCTGTATCACTGGTATCTCTGATCATATTCCATTAATGAAACTTTGTATTACCAAATTAAGAACTCTTATCGAACATCACGATCAAAACTTAAAGTATCTTGGTTTATTGGCTCTCAATAATATTATGAAGATTCATCCAAAAGCAGTTGCCGAACACAGAGAGTTGGTTTTACAATGCCTCGAAGATGATGATGTTTCAATTCGTTCAAGAGCTTTGGATTTAACTTCAGGTATGACTAACAAAAAGAATATCGCCGATATCGTTCTCAAACTCTTAAATCATTTGGAAGCTGCCGAAGGTAGTTACAAAGATCAACTTGTTGAGAAGATTATCGAACTTTGTTCAGCAGGTCCATACCAATACATTTCAGATTTTGAATGGTATATCAACATTTTGGTAAAACTTTCACAAATTCAAGATTCTATTCATGGTAAACTTATTGCTTCACAATTATTAGATGTTGTAATTCGTGTTAAAGTTGTCAGAGCCTATTGTACCAAACAAATGATCGAGCTCTTAAAGAATCCAAAATTAATGTCAAACCCAACCGAAGGTGGTATGTGTGAAGTTTTATATGCTGCCGCTTGGATTGTCGGTGAGTTTTCCGGTTATCTTAATCGTCCAATTGATGCTTTGGAAGCCTTCCTCCAACCACGTGTTTGTATTCTTCCATCTCATATTCAATCAGTTTACATGTTAAACGCTCTTAAAGTTTTTTCAAATGCTTGTGCTAAAGCCAACGGTGAACCAATTCCAACAATCGTTCATGATGAAGACGAAGAAGAGGATGAAGAGGAATATGGTGATGTTTCTCTAGAAACAGTTGATGAATGTCTTGAAATAATTAAATCAAGAATTTCAATTTTCACACATAGTATTTATCTTAATGTACAAGAACGTGCTTGTCTTGTTAATGAAATTCTTAAATTCTATAGTGCCACCAAAGATCAAGGAAATAATATCGCTAAAGAACTCATTTCACTCTTTGCCGAACAACTTAATCCAGTTGGTCCAAAAGCTCAAAAGAAAGTACCAGTTCCAGATGGTTTGGATTTAGATGAATGGATTAACGATTCAAGACTTCAAGAACCAATGGGTGATGAAGATGATGAAGATGATATTTTCTCTAATCCATCCAATACCAAGAGATACCAAGATTATGACGATGAGGATGAAACTTCATCATCTCACTCTGGTCATTCTGCTATTACCTTTAACTCTAAGGGTCAAGCTGTATTCTCTAAAGAGGATATCCAAAGACAAAAAGAAGAGAGATTAAGAAAACAAGCCAGTAACCCATACATGCTCGGTGGTAAAGTTCAAAAGAAGGTTACCTCTCCTGACCAAGAAGGTTATCCACCAGTCGTTCAATTATCCTCGGGTGATTTTGGACACTTACAAGTTGGTAATAAACTCGATGCACAAAAGAAGGGTAAAAAACCCAAAAAACATTTCACTATTGACACTACCACAGAAATGCCAGAGGGTGCCAAAGACTCTGATTCAGAAGATGAAAAAGAAAAGAATCGTCCAAAAGATGCTCTTAGTCAAATTAATCTTTCTGAACCACTTACTGCAAGTGATGTTCTTCATACCAATAGACATCGTACTGATATCCAAAGAGACAAAGAAAAGGAAATGGCATTATTAGCTAAAAAAAGTGCTAAGCAATCTGGTAAAAATTCATCATACTCTGAAGTAACATCACCAGAAATGCCATCTGGTAAAAAAGGTAAAAAAGCTGCTGCTTCTGCCGATGGAGCAAAGAAAACTAAAAAATCTTCAGCTGCCTCCAAACCAGAAACAACACCAGAAAAGAAAACTTCTAAACCAGCTGCCCCTGCTCCAGTAGTTAAAAAAGTTGTACCAGTATTCAAAACTATTCTTGACGATGAAAATCTTAAATTAGCTTATGAAGTTAGTAAAGTTGCAGATCAAGAAAATCAATTCAAAATTGCAATGAAATTACAAAATAAAACTGATGAAGATATGTCTGACGTTTCAATTTCATTCAAACTCAATAGTGCAAATATTACATCAATTAAAAATAGTGGTGAAATTGGTATTTTAGAAGCTGATGCATCCACAAGTTATACCCAAATTATTTCAGTTATTAATATTTTAGGAACTCAAGACATTACATTTGAAATCAATGCCACTCCATCATCATCACCAGCAATCAATAAAACTCTTTCAATTAATATTCCATTTTCATTCTTTATTGTTTCAACCAAACTTCCAAAAGATAAATTTGCAGAAATTCTTCAAAAAGGTGAACTCAGTCAAATGGATTCTACCAAAGTTAATGGTCTTCAACTAGTTATGCCAAAAGTTATTGAAAAGCTTTCATCACAATTATTCATCGAGGTTGTTCAAGCCCATCCAAATGGTCAAACTGCTTCATTCTACTCTAAAACTAATCGTGATCAACATATTGCAATGTTAGTTAAAGAAAAAGAAGGTAATATCTCATTTGATATTAAATCTTCCTCATCACAATTAAATCAAATTTTAATTAAAGAAATTAATCAATTATTTAAATAAAATCAAATATAATTTTAATTTTATAATAATTTTTTTTTTTATTAAACAAAACAAATTCAATAAAATTCAAAGAATTTTCATTTTTAATAATAGTTACTATTATTTTGATTGATACTTAATAATAGGTTATTAAAACTAATTTTAAAAATAAACCACCACATATTTATAAATCTCACCTGCACATAAAAATTCAAATTCACACAATCACCAGTTTTCTTTTATTTTAAATGACAACCCTTCAAACTCCTATAATATAAATACAAATAACTATTCCAATTTATTATAACACCAAAAAAATAAAAACACAAATATAACCCCATTTTTATGATGAAAAATGGGAATCAAAAAACAATTATTTTTTATTTTTATTTTTCACTCATAGAAAGTCAATACTATTCATTTTAGTACCAACAACAATATTAAGATATTTCTAATTATAACTACCAATTAAAATTAATTATATTTTTATTATTAATTTATTAATATATTAATGATAAAAAAAGAATAAATAACAAACACATTTTATTATAAAATAACTATATAATAAAAATGAAAATCAATAAGCTTTAACACAATAATCTATTATTAACTTTTTAGATAATAATAACACCAACACTAATTATTATATTTATTTTTTTTATTATTTAATTTAATTTACTAGTATATTAATGTGTGGTTGTGTGAAAAATAATAAATACATTAATGTGGGTGTGTGAATGTAGTGGTTGTTTTTAAGTGGTGAGTAATGTTATTTATATATTAATTTATAAGGAGCGAGGCAACGATAAGAGTATGTGGTTGGATTTAAAAAAAAAATATACAATTGATCACCATATAGAGAAAAATAACTTTAAAAAAAAAAAATAAAAAAAAAAAAATACAATTTACAATTTTTTTTTTAAATTTAATGTATAATATTATGATTATATATATTAAATAATTTTTTTTTTTTTATTATTATAATTTTAAATAACACCTAATTTTGTTTTTATTTATAATTATTTATTTTATTTTTATTTTTTTATTTTTTTTATTTTTTTTTTTATGAATAATAAAGCAAAACACAAATAAAATAATATTTAGTAATAAAATATTTTTATATATTTATTAATTATATTTATAATCAACAATTAAATCAGAATCGCAACATTATAACCAATTTAAATCATCATATCATATAGATATTAAAATTTTACTAAAAATTTTCAAATATATATAACATAAATACAGTTTATTTTAAAATTATATCTTTTCCTTTTTTTCTTTTTTTTTTTTTTTTTTTTTTTTTTAAATTTATTTTTTTATAATCATTTTTTTTATTATAAATAAATTAAAATTTTTTATTTATCAAATAATAACTTTTCATCATTTTTTTTTTAGTAAAAAAGAAAAATAGTATATCTCAATTTTATAAATATTATTAGTAAAAAAAAAATTGCACATAATACATTTTTAGATTATAAAAAAATTTATTTTTAGGCAAAAAAATAAAGAAAAATTGCATCAAAAGGTAATTATTTTCCAAATTTAATTTTTTTTTTAAATTTTTTAAAATTTTTTTTTTTTAATTTATTTTTCAATATATTCCATATTAATTTATTTCTTTTTTTTTTAATTTTTTTTTAATTTTAATTTTTATTATTATAATAAATTAAATATAATTTATTATTTTTATTTTAATGTATAAAATAAAAAATTATAGATTAATAGAATTTTTTTTTTTCAAATTATAATTTCTTAACACATTTATATTAATAATATAAATATAATTATTTATTTGGTTAAATATACAAAAATATACATTTTAAAAGTATATATATAATTTAAAGATAGGAAATTTTACTTTTTTAGTATCTAAATAATAATTTATTCACTCATTTATAAAATTTTTTTATTTAGGTTGGTTTAAAATAATATTATCTTTATTAGGAAAAAAATAAAAAATTTATTTGATAAAAAAAACTCAATATCAAAAAAAAAAAAAAATTATTAGTTTAATAAATAAAAATAAAATACACAACATATAAATAAATAAAATAGTTTTAATAAATAAAATGACGAACATAACACATCATAATCAAAAAGCAACTGAAAAAGTTGAAAATAACTCACCAACACAAAACCAGCAATATATGAGTTCAAACATTACAAGAAAAAGAAGAGGAGCAATAAGTAGCGAGCCATTAGGGGATCAACCAGCAACCCCACTTCCATTAATTCCAAAAACTGCTGAGACACAAAAACGTTTAGAACAAGCCCTTTCAAAGAATATTATGTTTAACCATTTAGAAGAAGAGGAAAGAAATACCATTTATTCAGCAATGGACGAGGCACTTTATAAAGCTGGTGATATAATTATTAAACAAGGTGACGAAGGTGATCTTTTTTATGTAGTTGATAAAGGAATTTGCGATATTTATGTTAGTACAAATGGTTCCACCCCTACATTGGTTATGGAGGTTTTTGAAGGTGGTAGTTTTGGTGAACTCGCTTTAATTTATGGTAGTCCAAGAGCTGCAACTGTTATTGTAAGATTTATAAACATTTAATTTTGGTGGTTTAATTTATTTAAAATATTAATTGTTTTTTTATAATAATTATTTCTTTATTTAGGCAAGAACTGATGTCAGATTATGGGCATTAAATGGATCAACATATAGACGTATTTTAATGGACCAAACAATTAGAAAAAGAAGACTATATGAAGAGTTTTTAGAAAAGGTATCAATACTTCGTCATATTGACAAATATGAAAGAGTATCATTGGCAGATGCATTAGAACCATGTTCTTTTCATGATGGTGAAGTAATCGTTCGTCAGGGGGAGCCAGGTGATAAATTTTATATAATCGTAGATGGTAAAGTTAAAGTTACACAAGAAACGACCCCAGGCGATCCATCAACCACCCAGGTTGTTTCAGAATTAAAGTCTTCGGATTATTTTGGTGAGATTGCATTGTTAACAAATAGACCTAGAGCGGCAACTGTAACTTCGGTAGGTAATACAAAATGTGTCGAAATGGATAGACAACGTTTTAATAGAATTTTGGGTCCATGCGAAAATATACTCCGTAGAAATATTGAAACTTATAGCCAATATATTAATAAAATCTCCGCTTCACCAACTCTTGCCTCTCAAAAAATTTAGAAAAAAAACCAATAAAATCCACTAATAATACCAATTGTAAATATTAAAATATCAAAAGAATCAAACTATTTTTTTTTTTTAAAAGGAAAAAAAAAAAAGGAAAAAGAAATAAAAAAAAGGAAGAAAGAAATAAAATTTTTTTTAATTTTCAAAAAAAAAAATAAATAAATAGAATTTATCTTATTTAATGTAAATCATTTTTTTTAAAAAAAAACTATTTTATTTTATACATATTTTTATTTATTTGTTTGGATTTTAAATGCTATGTGGTATAAATCTATTTTCCTTTTTTTAAAAAATTTAAGGATTTTAAAAAAGGAAATGGGGGGTTTTTTTTTTTTTTTTTTTTTTTTTTTTTTTTTTTTTTTTAACACATATATAATACTTACTTTTTATTCATAAATTGTCTAAATTCTCTTTTAAATTGTACTTTCATACCACCTTGGGAGTTGCCTTCGACTTTTTTACCTTTGGTTGAATTAAATGTAACTGGTATACCCATACTTTTCATCATTTCTCTAGTTTCTTCATCTAGACCATCATCAATTTCTTCTTCTTTTATTTTATTATTGGATTTTTTATCATTTTTGTTAGTGGTGTTATTTTTGTTAGATTTATTATCTTTGTTTTGGTCTCTATCTCTGCTTCTACTCCTACTGTCTCTTTGTCTTTTCTTTTCTCTACTATTTGATCTTGATCTGGATCTTGATGACCTTTTGCCTCTATAATCTCTATCATCCACTCTTCTATCTTTTTCTCTACCCTCTCTATGATCTCTATGATCTCTATTATCTCTATTATCTCTATTATCTCTATTATCTCTATTATCTCTATTATCTCTTATATCTCTACCACTGTCCCTGTAGTCTCTATCTCTGTCTCTACCACCATCATGATCTCTACCACCTCTTTCTCTATCTCTATCTCTGCCACCATCTCTATCTCTGCCACCATCTCTATAATCCCTGTGGTCCCTTCTATCCCTCTCACTGTTGTGATCTCTATAATCTCTTCTCTCTTTATCTCTTCTATTATATCCGTTATTTCTATATTCGTTTTGTTCTTTTTCTTTTTCAATTTTTTCTAATTCTCTTTGTTTGTTTCTTTCTCTTATATCTTGGTAGTTGTCTTGGGAAATCATACCCTCTTCATATTCTATATTATTATAATCATTTATTTTATTTCTTTCGTGTGACATTTTGTGATTAAAATTATTAGAATTAATTTTAATAAAAATGATAAAAAAAAAAAAATAAAAAAAATAAAAAATAAAAAATTTGGGAATTTTGCGCTTTTTTTTTTTTATTTTTTTTTATTTATGAATTTTTAAAAATAAATAACATAATAATTAAAAACAATAATTGATAATAAACAAATAGTTATTAAATAAAATAAAATGAATGAGTTATCACTATTAAATTTAGAATTAAGTGATGAGGAAATAGCTCAGTTTGTTTCAGGAGAAAGAGAAGGAATAAAAATGATAAAATTAAAATTATTTCATGATATGATAATAGAAAAATCATTATCAGAAATACCATTCCAAAAGTTTTTCGAATGCTATTCAGATTTAAATAAACACTTGGATACAAAATCATTTTTATCATATATTTATTCAAATGTTTTCCCAACTCTATCAGAAAGAATAAAAGTAAATAAACTAGTAAATATCTTATTCATAATCTTTTATTTTTATTAACTTCCTTTTTTTCTATATATAGAGCGATTTTCAATTAATATGCAAAGAAAGACAGATTTCAATAAAATTAAGCGAATTAGAACAGTTACATAGAGAGCAGCCACTTTTGCAAAATGGTAAAAGGGCACCACCATTTTGTGTGGTAAATCCAGAGGAACAAATTAAAACACAAATTTCGGAATTAAAGCTTCAAGAAAAAGGAAGATTATTATCAATTTATCAAAATGTAATATATTTTAAAATACTAAAATAGATTTATTATTTTGTTATTAATGCTCTTTTTTTTAGTTATTAAATGAAAACAATAAATCAAAAAAACAGGTTGAAGATTTAGAAAAACAAAAAAATTTATTAATTCAAAAAATCAATTCGAAAATAGATAATGTTTCAAAATTAGTAGAACTTTCAGTCTCGTTGGATACATAGGAACATCAATAAATAGAATCAAATAAAATAAATTGTAAATAAGTTGTATAATAAATAGAAATATATTTTTAAATGATAGATTTATTTAAAAAGTTTTTTTTTTATATTTTAAATGTTTTTTTTTTTTTTTTTTGCGATTTTATGATTCGAATTTACAATATTTTTTTTATATATAATTAAACAATTTTTAATTTTATCTTTGATTTGGGGAACAGTTATTAGAGGCTTGTGGTGGCGTATTTAAATATGGTACTTGATGGAGTGAAGATGAGGCAGGTGAAATATTATTGTTATTATTTTGTGTATTTGTATTCATTGTATTATTATTATTATTGTTATTGTTATTATTATTATTTGGTGATGAAGGGTTGTTTTGTTTAGTTGGGCTATTGTTACCTGAATTACTTGATAATGATGATTGTGGAGATGGGATTGGGGTACCTAATAGATTGCTTTGTATATTTTGTCTAAAAGTGGAGTTTTTAGAGGCGGCTTCAGCAATTGCACTCATTATCATTGGGTTTGTAAATTCATACCGGCTGGTAATATTCCTTGGGGTAATGGAGAGTTTAATCCCCGGGTGGGAGAATACTATTAAGGAATTGATCTGCTGCACCGGTTGGACTGTTGCTTCCTGGGGCACCTTTAGGGAATGAAAATGATACTGCTTGAGTTACAAAGTTTCTTAAATATAACAATTGTTCACGAATTAGTTTATTTTCAGAGTTTAGTAATTCGACACGGGCTCTAAATTCACTATTGGTACCAGTAAGATCGGAAACTTTTTTCTCTAAATCTTGGATATAGGCTTTTTGTCTTTGTCTAAACAATTGAGCAGCCTCTCTGTTTTTAACTAACCTTCTTTGTCTTTTCATATGTCTTTCTTCGTCCATATTAAAGCTTCCATCAGTTGTTGGAATTAAAGTTGTACCATTTTCACCTTTAACTGGTGTTGAGCTAATGAATTTTCTCTTTTTAATTGATTTATCTTCTTCTTTCTTTTTATTATTGTTATTGTTGTTATTATTATTTGTTGTAGTTGTATTTTGATTGTTATTTGTATTGTTGTTTATATTATGTTGGGGGATTTGATTTTGTAAAATAGAAACTTGTGGATTATTTAAATTGTTTGGTGGAATAGGAATTAATGTTTGATTTGGTTGTATTGGTTGTTTAAAATTCATTTTTTGGTTATTTTGTTGTTGTTGTTGCATATTTAACATTGGTTGAGATGAGATTCCAAATGGGACATCAAATACTGATTCAGGGACAATGTTATAGTGGTTTTGTTTCATTTGGTCATTATTCATAAAATCCATTTTTTTAATTTGGTCTTGATTTGGTACGATACCATTAGAATAAATATCTAATTTTTTTTTTTAACAAATAATAAATTAGTATAATTATATTTTTAAATAAATAAATTTAATTTTTAATATATTATTAATACTTACTAAACTGTTGTGGTTGTTGGTGATGTTGTTGTTGTTGTTGTTGTTGTTGATGGTTATGCATAATATTATTTACATTGTCATTTGAATTATTATTATTTAAATCGTTTTCTTTTTCAGGTTGTAAAAATATTGAAAATAATTCTTCATTTTGATTATTATTTATAAAAACCTGTTGGTTTGTATTATTACTATTATTATATATTATGTTTGATTGTTTATTTTGAATTTGTTGTTGTTGTTGCTGTTGTTGTTGTAATTGTTGTTGTTGTTGTTGCAATTGTTGTTGTTGGTAAGTATTAAAATTGTTATTATTTTTTTTCCCAAATTTATTTGGACTATCAGGAACAATACTCGAGGTAAAGTCAATACCTAGATCTTGAGTTTGGAATAAATTATATAATGAGTCGCTTTCAATAAGACTCATTTTATTTTAGATTATTTTATTGTTTCTTATTAAACAATTATTATACTTTATTAGATTGGTCAAGTGGTTATTATTAATTTATTATAAGATATTAGTAATTCAAATTTGAATTTATTAATAGCTCTAATTTTATATTATTGGTTGATTAAGTTATTAATCGTAATTACTTTTTGATTAACTCCT
>NW_003519713.1:0-32307 GCF_000190715.1 Dictyostelium purpureum | reverse complement strand
TACCAAAAAAAAAAAAAAAAAGATTTAAATATTGTGGATTTTTTTTTTTTTTAATTGTTTAAAAAACCATAATAAAAATAATAAAAATATATTGTATATAATGATAAAAAAGCCACAATAATAATGATAATATTTATGTTGTGATATTATTAACAATCATGTGAAATATCTCTGATTTTAAAGAGAGATTCTGACCTAATTTGGTAAATAACAAAAATAATAACGAAGCACAGTCCTTATTTAGAATTTTAGACATACCCTTTTAAAAAGCTAAAATCATTTTTTTTTTTTTTTAATGTAGTGATTATTGGCTAAAAAAAAAAAGTATATATATACCATTCATATTTAATGTGTTTAATATAAAAAAATTATATATAGAAAAAAATGGGGAGGTGTGTGTTAAAATTTTGATGGTGGGGCTATTATAAAAACTATACATGTGTGTATGTATGCATGTGTGAGTATATTTTTTTAAAAAAAAAAAAAAAAAAAAAATGGTATTACCAAAAACAAACAAATATTTTAAAAGATACCAATAGAAGTGTATATAAAATAAATAAAGGTGATTAATTATTATAACAATACTAATATGTTTAATTTAATAATATACATTTAGTTAATATGGTAATTATTTGATTTTAAAAAAAATTGTATTTTGGAATTTGAAAGTGGACAAATTGTGCTATCTATTCCTTAAAGGGAAATGTGCGTGATTTGTGGTGAGAGGTTGGTAAAAAAATTGATGAGAGGAATAAATAGTGAAGGAGTCAAATATTATTATTGTTGTTATTGTTATTATTATTGTGATTGTGATTATTATTATTTTTTTATACTATTAATACTATTTGTGGTACCTGTTTTTATTGATATGTTTTTTTTTATACTATTAATAATAACAATATTGCTATTATTAAATTAAAATTAACACATATATACATGAGGTATATATTATTACATACACTATTATTAAATGACATGTTATTTTTGTTTTTATTTTTTTAATTTTATCTTAAAAATAAACTAAAAATTAATAATCCCACACATTAATAAAATATTGTTGTTGTTATATTGAATTTAAAAAAAAGAATACAAATAATAAAATTTTAAAAACCCTTTCCTTTATTCCAAAAGATAAAATCGACAAACAATAAAATAAATAAAATGAAACAAAACAAAATAAAAAAAATAAATAAAAATAAATAAAATTAAAATAAACAAAATGAAAAAAAATAAATAAAAATAAATAAAATAATAATAATAATAAAAATAGAAAGAAGAAAATTAAAAATTAAGATTATCTTGATTAAAGAACTGTATAACTAATGATCTTCTCAATAAAACAAAACAATTAAAATATATATATTTATATAAAAAATGATGACAATATGAGAAAAATATTAATATAAAGTAAAAAGCAAGCATATTTATACAAAAAAAAAAAAAAAAATTTAAAAAAAATCATTTGTGATTAAATTAAAAAAAATAAAAAAAATAAAAAAAAAAATAAAAAAATTTTCGAAAATTTTTTCGGTAGGATACCAATTTATTTTATCACACAGAGATACTTATATTTATTTGTATCAAAAAAAAAAAAAAAAAAAAAAAACCTTTAAGGTGTCACTTTTTTTTTTTTTTTATTCCAATTTTAATATAAATTTTTTATTTTAATTTTTTAATTTTTTTTTTTTTTTTTTTTTAATTTTCCCCCCCCCTTAATTTATAATCTCATAAACACACAATTATAATTATTATCTGTATAAATAATATAATTATTTTTGTTCAAAAAAGATGGCTAGTCTTAAATATATATATACCATTTATATCATACTATCTTTTATTATATCTATTTGTTTATCGGTATCAATTGAACATAAACAAACAAAATTTTTTGGACCAACTCCAACTCCTGTAAATAGGTAAGTTTATAGAAGAAAAAAAAGAGAAAAAAATAAAGAGAAACATAGAAATTAAAGAAAAAAAAAATATTAAGAAATCGATCGAAAATAATAATAATAATAATAATAATAACAATAAAATACTACTCAATAGATCTTTATGATAATAGAAATCAAATAAAATAAATGAATAATAAACTACACTATAAATACTAGTATGTTGAATATTGAATTATGCATCCCTCATTTTCACTAATAGAATATTACTGTTTCACCATACAGTTAAAAAAAAAAAAAAAAAAATAATCATAACCACAAATTAATATTCATCAAAATAATAATAATAACAATAATAATAATAATATGACTTTTAATAATAAATAGTGGTTTAAAAGATCTTTATCTAAACAAAATCTATCTTAACAAACATTAAATGACCTATTTATTTAACATATAATATAACCACTTCAAAATACCATTTATGCAATATATTAATAATTACAGATATACACTTACACCCACACACATACCCACAAATAACTTTTAATCACTTTTAATAAGTACCTATTTATTATGTGTTATAGTATCAATTTATTATTTACTGTTTTTTATTTATTTTTATTTATTTTTACTTTTATAAAAGTTGGTGGTGGATGTTATTGTATAGTTGGCAGTAATTAATAGTAATGTTGGTTTTTTTTAATAATCATCATTATTTATATTGACTTTATATTCTCCCTATTTTGTAATAAATTAAAAATAATAAATATGGTTTATAGAAAAATAATTGTCGATTATAGATTCTTTATTTAATTAATTTTATAACGTGTCTTTTCCTCTTTATTTAAAAAATAATCATTTATAAAAAATTAACCAAATAAAAACAATCATAATAACAGTAGTATCAATACATATTTTAAAAAAAAAATAACCACAATTCGTTAAAATTTTATAAAATAATTTAATGTTTAAAAAAATTAACTTTCTATATACTAATTGACTTTCTCTTTATAAATTAAAAAACAACTGTTCATATATTTTTTATTTATTATTGTAAAGAAATTTACAGTTTAATTCAGAAGGCAAATTTAAAATTGTTCAATTTACAGATTTACATTATGGTGAATCCGATAAACAAGATGCATCGTCCTATAATTCACAAACTGGTGTATTAAATGCCGAAACCGATGCTGGTTTGGTAGTTATGACTGGTGACTCTGTTAGTGGATATGCATGGAATGGTACAGAGGGTTGGTTTGCACAAAAGTGGTTACATTTAGTTAGTCCAATGATTCAACACAATATACGTTGGGCATTTACATGTGGTAATCATGATGATGAAGGTGATCTCGATAGAACCCAAATCGTCGAACTTGACAATACCTTCAATCTCTCACTTACTCAACAAGGTCCATCCGATATTCAAGGTGCAACCAATTACTATTTGCCAATCACTGACTCGAATGGTGATGTCCAAACTATTCTTTATTTCTTTGATAGTGGTGATGATAATTGTCAAGGCGTAGTAGGTTGGGGCTGCGTATATCCAGATCAAGTCGAATGGTATCGTACTGTAAGTACCTCACTCCGTGAAAAATATGGTCGTGTTGTTCCAGCCATCGCCTTCATGCACATTCCAATCCCAGAATATATGGACATGTGGAACTTTTACACTGTCAATGGTAGCCTTTACGATACTGGTGTTTGCTGTTTCTCTGTAAACACTGGTTTATTTGCAGCCTTCAAAGAAATGGGTGATGTAGTTTCAATGCACTGTGGCCACGATCACGACAATGACTTTATTGGTAATTACAATGGTGTCCAATTAGGCTATGGTAGAAAGAGTGGTTATGGTGGCTATGGTCCACCAGCTGGCTGGAAACACGGTGCTCGTGTTTTAGAAATTACCGCTAACCCATTCTCAATCAATACCTATTTACGTTTTGAAGATGGTACAACCGAAATCATTCCAGCTGTCCATCCCCCACAAGTTAAAGAACAATACAATACTTGTTGTGATACCTATGGCTTTGTAAATATTACTGGTAACAACTATTCAAATTGTAAAACCTATGAAGAAAATTTCTTGGCCAATAATCCAAAATTATATGAAATTAATTTAAACCATCACAAAAAATTAAAAAATAAATATTAAAAGAATAAATAAATATTGTAATAACAAAAAATAAAAATAAAAATAAAAAAACTGGTGTCAATGTATATAGTTTTAAATTTTAAAAAAAAAAAAGAAAAAAAAAAATCCTTTACTCTTTTATTTTACCATTTGCTTTCTGGGTTTAATTTATAAGCTAAATATTCGTCCATTATAAAATATGAAATTTCTGTTTCGTAAACTAAAGAGTAATAAAATTAATGTTAATAGAGTTTTTCATTATATGAAAATAATTTTAATTTCCACTTACCAACACCGTTTTCTGCTAAAGTTCTATTATTATTTAAAAAATATTGATCATTATCTAAATTGATTGTTAAATTATTTGGCTTTTGGCCGTGGGGAACAAAGAAAATTTTCATTGAATCTATTTATTATAAATTTATATATTGAATTATTAGATTGGATAAACCATTAATATTTAAATATTCATTTTTTAAAAAAAAAAAAATTTGGAATACTTACCATAAGCTTTAGTTTTATAAGGGGCAAAACCTGGTGTAGTTTGAATTTCTAAAGTAAAATAAAATTATAATATTATTAATAAATGATGATGTATTTCGAAAATGAAAAAACTGGGTACAAGCACAAAAATATTACAATTTATAGATTATTGCACAAAACCCAAGCTACTGCCCAATCGTCAATACAAATAAACAATTAAAAATTAAAAACTATTAATTATTTATTTGTAAATAGACAAGTGTAGTTTATGTGTGATAGGAATTTATTAAATAAAGTTAAAAATTTCTATTATAGATTTATCTATTAAAAGAGGGTTTGTATATGTGATAAAAAATGTGTGTTTGTGTGTGATTGAATGTACAATATGAAAAAGAGGTAATGTTTATTTTATTAAGATAAAATTGGTTCTTTTATTACGATAATTATTACTAATATTACTATTACTATAAACTATTGATTAATGATTAATGTGCTATAACTAATGTTTATATAGATCATACTTTCTGTAACTAATTTTTTAAAATCTAAAGTGTTCATATTTAAATCTATATCTTTGAGAATAAGGTTCTTTATAGTTCTATATTCTAATGACTTTATAACTCTAACAATTATTATTTTATTTTCCATTTTGATTATAATTTATATATTTATTTTTGTTATTTTTACAAATTTAAAATTAAAAAAAAAAAAATAAAAAATAGAAAAAGTTTTTTTAAAAAACAAATAAAATTAAAAGAAAAAATAAAAAAAAAATAAAAAAAAACGAAAAATTAAATCATCAAAAAAAAGATATTTTTATTTAGTTATCTATTTAATTTAAAATTTTATTTAATTTTATTGTTATATAGGGGTGACAGAAGAAATATGCATATACAAAAATATACATTACTCTTTTAATCTGTTAATTTTTAACGACTACTATTATAAAATTGGGATAGTAAAAAAAAAAAAAAACATTTTATACATTTTTATTTAATAATGCACAATATTATTTTATAATAATTAAAAGAATCTAAAATAGATTTATTTAAAATTATTACTGTTTTTGTATAAAAAAAAAAAAAATAGGGTGTTTATAATTATTTTTATTATTTTTGAAAAAAAAAAAAAAAAAGTGAAATATAAATAAAAAATAAAAAAAAAATAATAATAATATAGTTGTATTAAAATATATAAACACCTATCAATAATTCAAATAAAAAACACAAACTAAAACTACAATTATCTATCCTAATTAAATTAATTAAATTAAATTTTTTAATTTAAAATTAATAAAATAAACTAATTTTTGCGCCAAAACACCCATATAAAAATTAATAAAATTACCAAAAATTTTTTTTTTTTTAAAAAAAAAAAATATAATTTAATTGAACAAACATTATATTTTTTTTTTGATACTTATAATAATATCAATAATAGTAGACAATAAATTTTTAATAAAAACTGTAAAACTAATAATATATAGAGTATTTGATTCTCTCCATCTCAATACAATATATATAAATATAAAAATACTGTATTAATAGAAAATAAAAAATAATAATTTATAACAACTTCAACATCAACAATAACAACAACAATAGATAGTATACTAGCATTGTTTAGAGGAATGATAAAAACCCACTTTTTATAAACTGACCAATCTTCCATTATATATATATAATAATGTATGTATGAAAACATGAATCTTTTTTTTTT
The DNA here is from genome assembly GCF_000190715.1 of Dictyostelium purpureum. Taxonomy (NCBI): domain Eukaryota; phylum Evosea; class Eumycetozoa; order Dictyosteliales; family Dictyosteliaceae; genus Dictyostelium; species Dictyostelium purpureum. Next base: position 26,076 of record NW_003519713.1, on the reverse strand, counting down.
TTTTTTATTAACCTCTTTTCTCCTATTTATATAGTACTAAAAATGAATGACCACTATTCAGAAATTCAGGATACTTTTTTATTTGATAGTCCATCAAAAGCATTTAACTCTGTATTAAATAGTAATAATAACAATATTAACGGAAATAAATATGGCTATACTGGTATTAGAAGTATTAACAGTACACCAAGTCGTAACATATTAGGTGAAAACCCTCTAAGTATCCAAAACTCACCACTTAGTGGGATGATGGGCCATCATGGTGAAACTGGCTTTACACCATTCAAAAACTCTCCCCCAATAATATCGTTTGACGATACATTTTATAATCACGGCATCGATAGCGACTTTATTTTAAAAACAACCAAAACCCCAAACCACTACCAACAACAAACACTTCAACAACAACCACAGCAACAACAAATTAATAATACTCACCAACCTGCTTTAAATCAACAACAAAACCTAAACTCGCAAACCACACCATCACCACCATTAACATATAACAATCAATTTCATACACAATTTTTTAAATCACCAAATCATTTTGAATCATCTCCTCTAAAACTAAATAGCAATAACACTCCAATTTTTCAACAACTAAAAAGTCCTTATCACCTATCACCTGATAGAAACTCAAAATATAATATTAGCAACAATGTAAATAATAATCATCATTTCCAAAACTTAAGCAATAGTGCTAAAAAATTAATAAAAAATAACAATGCTTACAATAATGACCTTAATCATATATTTGACCTATTTACTGACGAAGTGTTAGATGTCAATCAACCAAAATCAAATACCACCATGACCACCACAACCACTACAACCACAATAACACCAAATAATAATAACAGCCCCACCAATATTAGTCTCATCAATAATAATGACAATAATATAGATGAAATTAAAAATCTAAATATTTTAAACCAAAACCTTGATCTAAAAAAACTGTATAAATCCGAATTTTCAAACGAGCATTTTAGCTATCAAAAAGGACTTTGTGAAAGTGTTTTCGAGGTGGAGCTATTAGAAGAAAACGATGGCGCAACTAGAATTATCTCTGCTAAAAAGAAAAACATGCAAACTGGCCCGTTTGATCAAAATACAATCCAAGAACTCCAAAAAAAATATGACGATAAAGTTTCACAAATTAGTCTGTATAAACTTTTAAAAATTTTAATTTCCAATCAACAACCATCAAACTCAAATAATAGCAGCAATAGTAACAACAATAAAGAGATTACACTACCACCGATCAGCCAACAGTCTCCACAAGATCAAGCCGAACTACTCAACTTTAAACCTGAACAAAGACCACATCATTCAATTAGTGATTTTGATGCTTTAATTAGACAACAAAATAACACTAATGATGAATCTTTAAAACATGAAAACTTATTAAAAAATCATATTTCATTTTATAAAAATAATGTTAAAAAAAGGTAAATTTTAAATTATTTTATTTTATTTATAAATTACTAATTATAATTTACTAATTTAAAATAAAAATATTTTATAGTTTTAAACAAAATTTTAAAAAAAGAAAAGAAAAATTCAGTGAAAGAATTGAAATTATTAATAATACAATCAGGGATCATCACAACCAACAGTTACAAGCACAATCCAATGTCTATCAATAACACAAATAAAATATCCATATTTTTTAAAAAAAAAAAAAAAAAAACAAATAAAAAAAAACAAGAAAAAAAAAAACAAATCAAAAACCAAAATTTTGGAAATAGCAACTCCAATTTTAAAATCTATTTATTTTTTATATATATGCATATTATTAAAATAATTTTAAAAAATAAAATAAATAAAAAATTAAACTTATAAAAAAAAAACCAAATTACAATGCATTATAATAATCTTTATTTATAAAATATTTTTTGTTAAAACAAAGTCCAATTTTTTAAAAAAAAAATATTATTTAATCAAAAAAATTTAAAATTATATTTTTATTTTTGTGTGGGTATTATTTTATCTCTACCTTTTTTTATTTTTTTTTTTTTTTGTTTTTTTTTTTATTTATTTTTATTTTTTTTATAATTAAAACTTTAACTTAAAGTTAATTTATAAAAATAAAATATTTTAAATGTAATAATAAATGAATATTAATTTTTTTTTTTTATAGTATCGTTCGGTAGTTGGCCAATTTTATATGCGCAAAAAAAAAAATTTTAAAAAAAAAATTTTTAAAAAAAAAAAATTAATTTTTTTAAAAAAAATAATTGCGAAAAAGTTTGTTTTTTAGTTTAGCTCAATATACAGTAAAGATGGTACGCATAGAGATTATCTATATTTTCAATGAGAGAAGAGAGAGTGTGCCGCAATGAAATTATTATTTATCTATTGGATTAATCATTTATCCTTTATCAAATCAATCAATCTTTCAATAAAATTTATAATATAATAATTATAACAATCTATCATCAATTTGGATCATGATACATACACTGGATAGTGGATAGCCCTCTCTCGTCTCAAATTGCAGGTTTCACAATACATATACTAATTAGATTATGATAAATAAAATTAGATTCACGAATACCAAGTTGTTGGTCGTCACGTACCAACTGAAAGAGATGCCAGTCCAAAGATCTTCAGAATGAGACTCTTTGCTCAAACTCCAATCCACGCTAAGAGCCGTTTCTGGTATTTCTTATCTAAAATCAACAAGATGAAGAAAGCTACTGGTGAAATCTTAAACGTCACTGAAATCTTCGAAGACAAACCACAAAAAGTCAAGAACTTTGGTGTCTTCATCAGATATAACTCAAGATCAGGTACCCACAACATCTACAAAGAATATAGAGACTTAACCAGATGTGGTGCTATCGCTCAAATGTAAATATAAATTATTATATATATTATAACAAATTATAGGTTTTAGAATATAATGTTAATTGCGATTTTAATTTTTTTTTAAAAAAAATAATAATAGGTACGACGAAATGGCCTCACGTCATTCAGCTCGTGAACAATCAATCCACATTATTGATATCAAAGAAATCGCTGCTGGTTTAACCCGTCGTACCAACACCAAACAATTCCACGATAGCAAAATCAAATTCCCACTCACCCACAGAATCCAAAAAACCAACTCAACTTTCGTTGCTAATCGTCCAACTACTTTCTTCTGTTAGAGGTCATCTGTTTTAAATAAATAGAAATCTATATAAAAAAAAAATTAAACTCGACCCCATTTTATCGACTTTTTTTTATTTATTTTTTATTTTAGTTTATACCATTTACGTTTATTTATTTTATTTTTTATTTTTTTTATTTTATTTTATTTTATTTTTTATTTCATTATTTGCTATTTTTCAAAAAATCACAAAGAAAAAGTATTTTCTTTTCCATCTAACATACATATGCATAGCATCCATGCAGGTTGTCAATTCGTCTCGGTTCGAGTCTCTGTTTAAATTTAACCCCGCCATAAAAAAAAAAAAAAAAAATTTCAAAAAAATATGTATCTCTTTCTGTAATAATTAATTATTAATTAATTACAATGACAGATAAAATTTAACAAGAAAAAAAAAACACACAATTTAGTGTTTTGCACACTTACAACTTTCAGTTCTTTTTATTTTTTAATTTTATTTTATTTTTTTTCCTTTTTTTTTTTTTTTAAATCAATTTCGATATGTTGTGTTTTTTGATAAAGAAAACAATCATAAACAAAGTGATTATTATAAAAACCACCATTTTGTGTCAATCAATTATAATAATTTTATAATAAATTAATTAAAAAAAAAAAATTTAAAAAAAAATTATAATATCTTTTACTTTTTTTTGAATTTTATTTATTTTTTTTTTTTTTAATTTTTATTTTTTTTTTATAAAAATTAAAAATAACTTTTTTCAAAGTAACTAATACCTTAAAAAAAAGAAAAAAGAGGTTTTGTTTTGTGATTATTTTACACACACACCTGATCAAATATAAATATACACACACAAAATACACATATAAAAACACCCTATTTTATAACCGAATAAGTAATCTTAATTTTTTTTTTTTTCATTTTTGTAAAAACAAATAATTAATTGGGGGTTAAAATTTTTTTTTTTTTTTTTTAAATTTTTAAAAAAAATTTTTATTCATTTTGTAATAATATCGTTTTAAAAAAACAGATAAAATAATAATAGGTTCGAATAATAATTATAATAGCCAATAATAATTATAACCAATTATATAAATAGTAAAATAATAAATTGTAATTTTATATATATATAACATCTATTTTAACTTTTATTAAATAGATTATTGTTTAAATAATTAATTAGTTTTAATTATTTAAGATTTTTAATTATTTAAAAAAAGAATGATAGATCAAAGTGAAATAAGTAATACTCCAAGTATTAGTGTATCAAGAGTAGGGATGCTGGGATACGACAGTGTGGGTAGTGGGAGTGGTCAAAATATGATGGATGATACAGCTAGTAACATTAGTGGTAGCGTTAGTAGTTTTTATACCAGATCATCGATGAAGAATAGAAATTTAATATTAAGTAATGGCAATAGCAGTGTCAGAAGTAATCATAGCAATAATAATAATCAGTCTCCTGAAAAACCAAAAAAGAAATTTGGAATTTTACATCATTCAATTCATTTTTCAAGTATAGGAGGGTTGTTTTCAATGCAAAATCTTCCAAATCAAAAATCATTCACAGATTTAGGCCAAAAAATATTTCATGGTAAAGGAATAAGGAAGCTAAGATCGATGAAACGAAGAAGGAATGCAAAGAAATCAACAAAGTCTTATGCTAGACGTAAGAAGATTAGTCAGTTAATGAATTCAAAGTGGGCAATGATTGTGATGATAGTGGCAACCATTTATCTCTTGTATATTGATGATTTGCTTTTAACAACTTTGGCACCCAATACATCAGCATCCTATAATATAGTCTCTGTAATCAAAGTTATTGTATTTTTAATTTTTGTAATCGATATGATATTTCAAATATATGTTCAACGTTTAAATTATGTGTTGACATTGTTCTTCCCCATCGATTTAGTTTCCATCGCTTCTTTGGTACCCGATGTAATTGGTTATATTTTTGGTTTAACCAGTATTGTATATGCACTCAATAGTTTGTCCATCTCAAGAACTGCTCGTGTCGCTAGAATGGCCTCTCGTTTATCAAGAATAGCAAGAATTATAAACTTTTTCGATGTTTTTCAGTGTGGTAAAAGAGTACAAGAAAAGAATAAAAATGAAATTCAGTTATCAGTCGAGCCTAGCACCATTGGTAAGAAGCTTTTATCTAAAACTTCACACAAGATCGTGGTAATGTGTTTGTTGATTGTATTAATCACCATTTTGACATCACCCACACTGGATCAACATAAATACTTTTTTTCAATTCTAGAGTTATTGGTTATATCAGCCACACAAAATGGTCTTGCATCACCAGCATTCCAAGCAGCATTCAATGATATTCAAGAAAATAGAGATACTGTCGATTTATTGTACCTCAATATCAACAATACATTGGTTTATCAGTCACCAATCGATACAGATCTCTGGTACCCAAGTTATATCATCAAAATCGATAGTGATAATAATGAAATGTGGGTTAATAATCAACGTAACGAACAAATTTTAGCTGCTCTTAGTATAACGATGACAACATGTTTAATCATCATTCTTTGTGTTGGTACCTTGTTAATTTCATATGATTTCCAAAAATTAGTAATCAAACCAATCGAAAGAATGATATCCCTTATAAAGAAAATTAGTTCAATGGATAGAGGTTATGGCAGCGATTACGACGATTCTGATCAAGATGAATACACTGGTGGTGCAGATGGTGTCGATGATGAGGGAGGTGATGCCCAAATGGCCGATATGGAAGTTGGAGGTTTCAGTAGTGGTGGTGAATCTGATTTCGAAAGCTTTGGTGATTATGGAACTGAGGAGCATGAAACTGAAATCTTAGTTGAAGTTTTAACAGATTTAGCATCAAAAAAAATGGTAATTAAAAATATCTATACATGTATATATTCATTAATAAGAGCCCAATATTAAATAATATTTTTTTTTTAGAATAATTTTAATAAAGAACAACAGGCACAAGAAGCAAAGCAACAGGTTATAAATGGATTAAATTATTTGGTTGCAGGTATCAAAGCATATTCACAAAGAAAACATTATAATGGCGAATTAAAGGTTTATTCAAGAAGAGGTAGAATCGTTAAAGAGTTATTAACTACAGAGCAATCTTATGTAAATTCATTAAATATTGCAGTTGAACACTTTTTAATTCCAATTAGAACCAATAGTCATATTTCGAATGAAGATTCTACAACCATTTTTTCAAATATAGAAGTTGTACATCAGTTTAATAAGGGATTTTTAGAGATTATCGAAGAAAAAGTAAATAATTGGCATTTTAACCAATCGATCGGTGAATCATTTAGCTATATGGAAAGTGCAACCCAATCTTACAGTACCTATGTAAATAATTATAATAATGCAATCAAGGCATTAGAGGATGCTAAAAAAGAAGAAAAGTTTGCAGAGTTCCTTCAAGAAACTAGAGAACAAAAAGCCAAAGGTATAGAGTTGGTTGGCTATTTAATCATGCCCATTCAAAGAATGCCTCGTTATGTTATGTTGCTAGAGGATCTCTTAAAGCACACACACCAACAACACTATGATTACGAGCACATCGATAATGCAGTAAAGAATTTAAAGAAGATTACAGTCCAGTTAAATGAAAGAAAGAGAGAAAGTGAAAATAAACAATCCATTCAAGACATTTACATGAAATTAGTTCCACCAGTCCAAGATATTCTCGTACCAGGTAATAGTATAGTAATGCAATCAAAATTAAAGCAGGATGGTGACAAATTCTACTTTTTCCTTTTCAATAGTGGTCTATTAAAAGCAGCAAAACATGAAAATGAATTACACGTAAAACAATACATACCAATCAAAGATATTGTAGTCCAGTTATCTGTGCTTCAAGATGTACCATCATTAAAGTTCTTTAATGCATTCCAAATTAAAATTGAAGATGAAATGGTATTGGTATTTGCTAAAACACCTGAACAACGTCAAGAGTGGATTACTGCATTTGCACAATTTACAAAAGTTCAAACTCAACGTACAAAATCAGTTTTGATGATGAATAATCATTTACGTAAATCCACCATCTCAAGAAATAGTTTAGGTGGTAGTTTAACTCAATCCCAATCACCTTCTTTAAATCACAGCAGATTATCAGTTTCATCAGCTTCGTCAAAAAAGCAATAGGTTAAATTTTATTGTTAAAAAATAAAATATATAGAATAAAAGATTAATTATAAAATTAATCTACTTTAAAATACATAATTTATTTATTATGTTGTTTTAATCAATATTTACATTTTTTTATTTTTTTTTATATTTATTTATATTAATTTGTATTTGTATTTATTTTTTATTAACTTTTAAAATTTTTATTTAAATTATATATTATAATAAATTTAAATTTGTATTTGGAAAATAAAATTATTTTTATAATTTGGAAGTGAACTGCTTTCCCTCTTATTTTTGGGTTAAACGGCTATTTTTTCAAATTTAAATTTTTCAAAATTTTTTTTTTTTTTTTTTTAGTGTATGGATTGAATTATTTTTTTTTTGAATTTTTTTCATTTAATTTATACCTTTAAAAAAATATAATATTTTTAATAAAACTTAATAAATAATAATATTAATAGTAGTTTATATTTTTTTATTGTTATAGATATTTTTAATATTATAACAAAATAATAGTTTTAAAAATAGTATCATTAAATATTTACCTAATTATTTTCATTTATTTATTTTTATATATATTCATAGTTTCAATTATTAAAATGAAAGTAGGAGATAAAAGAAAAAAAAATAGAAAAAATAAACAAAACATTAAAAAGAATAAAAAAGAACATCAATATAATGACGACGATTTAGCAGTCTATGACGATAATAGTGTAAATAATAAAAATTATAATAACAGTGGTGTTAATGTAATGATTAATCAATGTTATAATATTTTGGGTAATAAGGGTTTAATTGGTTCATTTTTTAACTATTTTAAATCATTCTTACCAAATACCAGTACCAGCAGTAATAATAGTTCAACAAAAGAATCAGTTAATGTAAATAATAGTGATGATAATAATAACAGTAATAATGATGAGGTTGAAACCGTTTCATCCTCATTAAATAGTACTAATAGCAATAGTAATAACAGTAATAATAGCATTCCATCAATTATTATTCAACAACAACAATTACATCACCACCACCACCATAATAATAGTAATAATAATTCAAGCTTGGGTTTATCTGGTAATTATATTACACAAGGTGAATTAAGTGACCATTTAAAGATTGTCCAATTGGAACAAAAAATTAATAGCTTGGAAAAAGAGCTTCAAAAAGTCCGTAACGAACAAAACCAAATGCATAAGCAAAATCTTAATCAATATCATGAATTATTAAAACAAATTATTAATGCTGCTTCGTTAATTCAACAAAATCCTACCCCGGTTTACGCAGCCCCAGCTCCAGTGTTTGCAGCCCCACCACCACCACCTCCACCACCACCACCACCATCAGCAATGGCACCAAAACCAAATGTACCAAAAACCTCAGCTTCTGCACCAGCCTCCCTTGCTCCAAAGAAGCCAGTTGGAACTCCACAGTTCTCTATTTCTTTAGCCGACATTACTGGTGTTAAATTAAGAAAGACAACATCCAAGTTCAGTAACTCTAATGGTGGCACAAGTAGCACTAGCTCACCAAGTCGTAGCAGACTTTTATCGCCTGGTAAAAGATCTCTTTCACCATTCAAACGAAGTAATCTCACTCCACACAAGAAACTAAATACTGCTTCATCGCTTTCTCTTGGTCTTAAATCACCACTTAAGTCAACACCTAACAAATTAGAATCTTCAGTGAACGAGTTAACTGCATCATCATTATCAGCATCTCCATCATCAAAATCAACTACCACCACCACCACTACCGCTACCACTACTTCAAGCACTTTAGCAAATAATAAAAACATTAAATCACCGTTATCTGAAAATAAATTTATTACTCCATCAAAACCAAGCAAACATTCTGGTACACCATTAACACCTCTTAGAGATATTACCAACAACAATACACCAAACAGTAATTCAATTTCAAAAAAAATTTTAACACCTTCATCAACAACAAAAGCATCTCCATATAAACCTTTAACAATTTCCACATTAAGATAAAAAAAAAATAGTCAATTAAAAAAAAATAATTAACAACTCTTTATATAAAATGGCTCATTATTTGATTAATAAGCTCATAAAATAATAACATTATAGAAGTAATATTTTAAAAAAAAAAAAACAAATATAAATAAAAAAAAAAATTAATTAAACTTTATTTTAAATTTTAAAATTATTTTAATATAATTTTTTGTTGTGGTTTAGTTTTGGTTTATAATCTTGTATAACCACTATATTCATTTTGTAATCTTTTCCTTTGCTTGATTGTGTATATTATAATTGAAATTGTAATGGTGCAAATAACTGAACCGATCACTATTAAAATTATAGCCCATTCTGGAAAAGCTTGTTTTGAGTATGGAAAAACAAATATGATTGAAAGACTATTATCTGTTGTCAATAAGCTATATGAATATGTAGTATTGGTATTTACATTGTTGTTGTTATTGGCCAAATCGAAAATTTTAATAGATGCAAAATTAATTGCACTATTACTGTTACTATTACTATCATCATTTATAATTGCAGGCTCTTCTTCTTTTTCGGTGATATTTTTATTATTTATATTATATGTTACTATTGAAAAATCACAAGACTTTGGTTTGCTATTTGGTAATATTTGAAAGTTTACTATTAAATTTGAAAAAACTTGTGGGATGGAGGATACCGAGATGGCAGGTGTGTTGAAATAGCTTATTTTTGAAGTTATATAAATTGATGATTTTGCATCAGAGATGAAGGATTTATAAATATATATAGATGAATAATGTAATTCTAAAAATGATGATGGCCCACTTATGTTTAAAGAGTTTATGGTAGATGAGCCTACGGAAAATAGTGTTCCTGATACAATGTTTACTGATGCTAAAACTGATGTGCTATTGATAATCAAATATGCATTTGGATCTAAAATGTTAACTGGATTAGGGTGAACTGAAATACCTGGGCTATATACGGTAAGATTACCATAAACATTTAAAGAGTTTAGACAACCACCTTTGAAAAAAACGACATCAGAGTTTGGACTAATTACAACAGAGCTTGATGAAATGGAGACACTATCCAAGTATACTGATCCAAAGAATTCAAATGTGATTGGTGAATCGCTTTCGACTACTGATTTTGATTCGGATAGTGTTTTGAAATGTGAGTTGTATATTATAAGATCACTGTTACTTGATACTAAAATCATTGGTGCAATTGTATTAATAAAATATGAGTTGCTAGGGCTTGGTTTATTAGAGGATGATGAAGAAGAGGAAGGGAAGGAAGAGGAAGATGAAGAGGAGGAGGAGTATGTATTACTATTTGTGGTATCCTCATATTTTCTGAGGCTAGATGTTTGATATGAAATTGTACCAGTATTTGTTTCGCTAAATTCCATATTATCTATTTTAAAATTTGGTGAGGTTATTTTTAATGTTCCACCATTTAATACAATAGAGCTTGTGTTTGAAATCCCATTATCACCATTAACCGAGCCACCAATTACTAAATTTGTATTTGAATCTATTGTTATTAAAGAGGTATCTTTGAAATATAGGTTTTGTAGGATGGATAAAATGGTGTTGCTGTCTGTGTCTAATTGAACCTGGCCTATTATATTTAGATTCTTTATAAAGGAGTTATAATAAAACTTGGCATTGTTTAATACTAATGTACTTGATGACAATGAAAATACACCATAAAAACTACTGGTTTCACTTGAATTGCCGATAAATGAACTAGTTGAAGAGAATACTATTTTCGAATAAAAATTACCAACACTACTATTATCAATTGAAAGGGATGAGTTGTTTAAAAACTGAAATTTATTTATGGTTTTATCACAAGTAATTTCACTATTATTTATAATATTAATCTTGCTCGATCGATCTACAGTAAAATTTGAACCTTCTAAAACCTTTAAGCTTCCTTTATCGATGGTTAAAGTGTTGTTATAATAAAAGTTTATTGATGCACTTGATATTTGAAATGTATTTCCTACTGAAACTATATATGTATTATTTAAAAAAAGTTGTGGATAATTTTGATTTGAACCCAATAAACTAAAAGATCCAATAGTAATATTCATTTTTTCGCCAATTAAATAGTAATAGTTTAAACTAGTGTCGCTATTATTATTAATATTGTTATTGGCTATTGTTGATTCTGTTGGTTGTGGTTGTGAAAAATCAATAACTATATCATCACCTTGGCTGGGTAAAACCTCACCTATCCAATTTTCTTTATTTGAAAAATTGCATGGTGATTTTTCTGTACATGTTTTGCTCGAGTTAAAATATATTAATTCGCCATTTATATAAATTGTTAAAAATGATAATATAATTAAAAAAATAAAAATTATATAATTATAATTCCTTATCATATTAATTATTTTATTTTTTATTTTTTAATTTTAATTTTAATTTATTTTTATTTTCTATTTTATTATTTTATTTTATTTTATTTTGTTTTGCTTTGTTATTTTATTGAATAAAATGTAATTAATAAAAAAAAAAAAAAAGTAAAAAGAAAAAGAAAAAAAAAAATTAATAAAATAATATCTCGAAAAAAAACGAGAATTTTTTTATTTTGTTCATTTTTCAAATTTTTTATAATATTTCCTGGGATATTTTTTTTCTTTTTCAAAAACCAAATGAAATAAAAAGAAAAATATTAAATGTGATAAATTTTAAAATAAATAATTATTTATGTTATAATAAAAAAATGATATGATAAAAAGAAATGTATAAAAGATTTTCAATTATTGATTATAACTTTTCTTTATTAGTCCAAACAAACAAAGGTATTAATTTCTGAAAATTTAATTGTTTATTTTAAACAAATTAATTTCCTTTTAAATTATTGTAAAATAATTTAATTTATTATAAAATGAAATTAACCAAAAAAAAAGTTAATTTTCTTTTTTTAATTTGATTTTTTTTAATTTTGTTGGTGTGTGATATTTTTTGTGTGTGGGATTTTTTGTTTTTTTAAAAATTTTTTGTTTAATGTGCGTAATAATAATCAAATAAATAATACTAGTAATAATAAAATTAGGAGTAATAAAAATAAAAATAATTATAATTAAAAGTTTTTAAAATAATAAAAACAACACCCACACTCAAAAAATTCAACAAAACAAATATGGACAAATAACATATATATCTATTTATCTTAACATGGTTAAATAAATAAAAATACAGAAATTCAAAAACGTTCATCTTATTTTTTTTCTTTGATTTGTAATTTTATCTTAAAATTTATTTTAATTTTTATATTTTATTTTAATTTTTTTATATTTAAATTTTAAAAAAAAAGTATTTATTTAATGCAAAATTTTATTTTTTAATCATTAATTAAAAATAAAAATAAAGAAAAGCAAACCAAAATGACAATTATAAGTAAGTTTTAAAATAATATTAACTTTCTTCTATCACTAGATATTAATCTTTATCATATTTTATTTTTATAACCAGGTGTTATTTCAAGTTTAAACTATAACAACATTTCAAAAAATACTGTTGGGTCATCTACAAGTACTTCAAATTCATTCTCAAATAATGCAATTCAAAATGGTTTTACAGATTTCTTTGTGAATGTTGGCAAAAAAACTAAAGATACTGCTGAAGGTGCCTATGGAAAAATAAAAAATAGATAATATCAGGTTTTATTTAATAATTGTATATTTTAGTATTATAAATATCAAATTATTTATAAAAATAAGGACAATAAAGATTTTTAAAATTATTTATTTTTAATTTTTTTTTGTGCTCTTTTCTTCTTTTGCTTTTGTCCCTTTTTTTGCCTTGGTCTCTTCTTTTCCTTTGGTTCCTTCTTTTGCTTTGGTCTCCTCTTTTGCCTTGGCCCCTTCTTTTGCATTGATCTCCTCTTTTGGCTTTGTCTCTTCTTTTGGCTTTGTCTCTTCTTTTGGTTTTGTCTCTTCTTTTGGCTTTGTCTCTTCTTCTCCGATGATTTGAGATTTTACTAGAGTTAATTTAAATGTTTTATCTTTTATTTTTAATAATAGTCCATCTTTTGGAAAAGAAGCACTTTTTCTAACACCACTATCCCTAATGCTTCTTAAAGAGAGTCTATTGGAGGTTTCAATAAATAAAAAGCAATCTTCTAAAGTTAATTTTTTTTTTGAAAATAAAGTTTCTATTATATCGAATTGTTTTTTTAACATTTTAAAAGATTTTTGGGAATCTTCTATTTTCTTTTTTAAAAGCTCTAACTCTTCATTGAGATCAATTTCAGTTTGATTGTCTGGATGAGAATCTTTTTTTTCCCCTTCCAAACTTTCTTGCAAAGTTTTTTTTAAATTTCCTAACTCTGTCTCCTTTTTAACCAAAAAATTGTTTACAGTTGTCCTTACATCAGAAATTTCTTGCAGAATGGTTCCATTGATATCAATTTCACTTTGATCTTCTGAAAGAACTAACTCTCTAGATTCAACTTTTGAATTTAAATTTGGTAAATCTAAAATAAGAAAATTTTTTTTTAAGTTTTTATTAAAAAGGATCCACTCCGTTGGAACAGGTAAATTTAGTGATTTGGCGGTATCTGGGGAAATTATAAAACCCAATTTTTCTCTTAATTTATCTTCGACTTCAGTTGGGTAGTTAAAGTTAAGTGCATCTATGGGTATATTGAATTCGGTTTTAAGACCATCTGTATCTATTTTTAAATTTTTCTTAATTTGATTTCCTACTTCGGTCACCCTTTTATTTTTATCTAATCTACTTGTTGAACCAACTTTCATTAAAACCCAGTCAGGTTCGGTTTTACCATTTTTGATAAATTTGAAATGATCTTCAATAATAATACCATAAAAGTGTGGAGTAAACTTAGATATTGAAATTTTTGTTCTCGGAGTCTCAGGACTATATGGATAGGGATAATTGTTGTTAATGGTTGAAATAATCGGTTTTTGATTTTTCCAAAATATTTTTTTTGTTAGTTCTAAATAATCTTCTAAGTGGATTTTTTGACATTTGGATTCTTTACAGCTGTTTTCAATATCAGCACAATACACAAACTCTTTGCTATTGGGCATTTGAATATAAAAAAAATAAAGGGAAAAAGATTTAAAAAAATTTAAAAAAAAAATTTTAAATAAATTAGTTTTATCAAATAAATAAAAAAAAATTAATAAAATTTTATATATTTAAAATCTAAATTCCTCTAATCTATTTTAACTATTTGATTATTTGTTTGTTTATTTATTATAATGTTTATTTTCTTTTTTTAAAAAAAAAAATAAGAAAAGAAAATTGAACATTTGTTTATTTTATCTTAGTAAAAACCAAATGATCGTTTAATAGCTAAATAGAATTTTTTTTTCTACTTACTATTCATTAGCCGGTTGGGGGGCCGGTTTGGCTGCCCTTTAATTTTTTTAATCCCATACCAATGGGGAGGTAAAAATAATTTAAATAAAAAAGAAGGGAAAAAAAAAATAGTTTTTTTGAAAAAAAAAAAAAAAAGTTTTTTTAAAAAAAAAAAAAAAAAAAAAAAAAAAAAAATAATTATCTTTTTTATCTTAAATCATTCTCTTTTTGAATTTTTGGGATTAAAAAAAAAAAATTTATTTTTTATTTATTTTTTTTTTTTTTCAATTCACACATAAAAAACATCTATTTCCTGAAAAAAAAAATTTAATCTAGATTATAATATATTTAATTAATTTAATTTATTTATTTATTTAAAAAGTCTAAATTACAGTGAATTTTGAAGCCCCGGCTGCGTGACGAAGGGTATATATTTTCTTTTTCTTCCAATTCCAACCAACTGCAAATTCACTCATTATATAAATATCACCATGATTTAAAAACTCTTGAAATCTTTTACCCTTTTTAACTCCATCATGAAACCATTGATAGCAAATATTCATTCTACAACCAGTTCTAATAGCTATAACTCTCTTTCTTTCAGCATCACCATGATACCCAATCCCACAAGTTTTATCTAAATATTCAAATAATATAACCATTAGTTAATATAGTTTTAAATATTATTAATAATAATATTAATAATAATAATAATATTAATAATAATAATCATGATAATTACCAAAATAATAGTTTCCTTCAGCCACCAACTTTTTACCTTTATCACCGAGAATATCTCCAAAACCATTACGAACCGAGTCAAGCAATGGCACATCCTTGAATGCAATAATTCTACCCTTTCCTTTCTCGTAATCTGGTTCTTGCGATACATTTGAGAAGCATAAGTTATGTCTTGCATTTTTATTCACAACCCTACCATACATTAGTGCTTTTTTATCTTTATCTAGTTTTTTTTGTTCTTCGTGAAATAGATTTGGATCACAGAATGCTGATAACCCATTTCTAATCACCAATATATATGCATTATTAATTTCATCCAAATCTATTATATTTGTATTATCTTTTTCATCAACCTCCTCGTTATTATCTACATTATTGTTATTACTATTATTATCTTTATTACTATCTACTAAACAAATTTGTTTTAAATCAAACAATTCAGTTTTTAAACCTTTTTCATCTTCGAAATATTTTTTTGCTTTATTTAAATCATCCAAACTATAACCATCTTTACCCAAAACCCCAATCTTTTGCATACCAACATGGTTTTCACAGACTTCGGATAAAGTAATGGTAAATGTTTCTTTATACATTTTTAATATTTATTAAATTAATTGTTTAAAAAGAAAAAAGAAAAAAAAAAAAAGAAAAATTTAATATTTATTATTAAAATAAATAAAAACTAAAACTAAAAATTTAATTTAAAATTTATCTTTATTTATTTTATTTAAATTTATATTTATTTATATTTATATTTATTTATATTTATATTTATTTATATTTATTTATAAAATTATTAAAATATAAATTTATTTATTTAAGAAAATATAATTATTATATTTGTTTAAAATAGTAAAATGAAAAAATTAAAATAAATATTGGTTCTATTTATAACTAAAAAATACAATTATTCTTTTAACTTTCCTATAAAAATAAATAATTACCTAGAAAAAATGATCATAAATCTAAAATATAAATAAATAAAATTAAAAAAAATTTTATAAAAATAAAAATTAAAATAAAAATAAAATAAAATAAAAAAAATTAAAAAAAATTAAAATAAAAAAAAAAAAATAAAAAAAAAAAAGATAAATAAAATAGATAATTTAATACATTATTGATTTAATTAATTAAAAAAGGATTTATTGAACTAAAATAAATTATTTAAAAGAAAAACTATTTGTGTATTTTTTGGTATTGAAAATAAAAAATAAAAATAAAAAACACAACCCATAACCTCTAAAAAAAAAAGGGAATTAACGCCAACGAACAACTCTAAAAAAAAATAAAAATAAAAAAAAAATAAAAAAAAAAATGAAAAAAAAATATTTTTTTAACGAAGTCTTCCATATGTAACTTAAATGCTGAATTATGGGATAAAAAACCATATTATAAATAGAAATCAAAATTTATTTTTTAATAAATCATTTTCGATAAATTACCAATTACTATTAACAAATAATAAAATATTATTATTATTATTTAAATATATATAAAAAATTAAATTTATATATATTTTATATACCGCTAAAAATAAATACTATCTATCAAACTTTAGAATACCTCAAAGGTAAATATAATTATTTAATTATTATAAAATCTTATTTTATTTAATTTTTTAATATTTAATATTTAATATTAATTTTACTTTTTTTTTTTTTTAACTTTAAAATTTTTTATAAAATATAGGTTTATTATTTAATTATAAAGGAATTACAATGTCAGAAAAAAAAAAAGTTTTAATTATAGGTGCTGGTTATGCTGGTATTGAAGCTGCCAAATTATTAGATTCTAAATTTGATGTTACAGTTGTCGAAAGAAAAAAAACATTTTTCCATTGCGTTGCCTCAGTACGTGTTGCTGTAGAACCAGAGTTAGTCCCACAAGTATACATCCCATATGATAAACTTTTAAAGAATGGTAAATTTATATTCTCCTCTGCTACTGAGATTACACCAAACCATGTTACCCTTGAAGACGGCCAAACCCTTCACTTTGATTACTTGGTAATTGCTACTGGTTCCAATGTATTAGCTCCATTCAAAGCCCCACTCAACCTTACAAACAATAGAGATATCCAACAATACTTTGATAATTTTTCAAATCAAATCAAACAAGCAAACAAAATATTAATTGTAGGTGGTGGTAGTGTTGGTGTAGAGTTTGCCGCTGAAGTATATGATAAATATGGAAAAGATAAAAAAATTACCATTGTACATAGTGGCTCCACTTTAGTAAATGATGCAATGGCACCAAAGTTCAACAATATGACATTAAAATCAATGGAAAAGAGAAATATACATTTAGTATTAAATGATAGAATCGCCTTACCAGAGTCAGTCAGAGAATCATTAAATAGCCAATCTGCTTTACTACCAACCCCATCAACCGCCACTTATACAACCGAAAAAGGTGAACAAATAGAAGCCGATTTATTAATTTGGACTGTTGGTATTAAAATCAATAGTGAAGCTTACACAAATTCACATTTCCAAAACTCTATTAATCAACAAGGTCAAATTAAAGTTAATGCCAGCTTACAAGTCGAAGGTTTCAAAAATATTTTTGCCGTTGGTGATGTCACCGATACTAAAGAATTTAAAACAGCTTTCAATGCCTCAACCCATGCCAAAGTTGTTGCCAAAGTCATCGAAGCCGTCAATAAAAATAGCAATAAATTACCAACCCATACTCCATCAAAACCAGTTATGATATTAGCTCTCGGTAAATCAGATGGTGTTTTTCAATTACCAAATCAAATGGTCATGGGATCATTCCTTTCAAAACTATTAAAAAGCAAAACTTTATTTATTAAAAAAACATGGGAGGGACTCGGTAATCCAAAACAATTAAATTTTAATTAAATATAATATAAATAATAAAATATAAAACCTATTTAAATATCAATAGATATATTTTCTTTATTTAGTATTTTTTTTTTTAGGAAAAAACAAAACTAAAAAAAAATTTTTACAATAATTTCAATTTTAAAATTTTAATAAAAAAAAAAAAAAATTTAGTTTTTTTATTTATTTCATTCTCTCACCCCACACAGAATGTCAATGTGGTCAACAATGGATTTTAGCCTTTTTCTATATGATCCACAAATAGAAGATTATTTTGTAAGTTAAATTATTTAAATATATTTTATTCTGGAGTGTAGAAGAGTAGCCTTTTATTAATTACTTTTTTTTTTCATGTACAACAGTGGGCAATACTACTTGCTATTCCTCTTTCTATAATAATTAAATTAGTTTTAGAATTAAAAAATAATCAAAATAATAATAATGATTTAAAATTAAACATAAATGACCCGGTATATATTTTAGATGATAAACTAATTAAAATATATCAATCTATTAAAAACAACAGAATTATCGATGAAAATATTATAAACCAATTTATTTCAGAATTCATGGAACTACTTTTAGAGAAAGGTTTCAGTGACGACCACACCTATTTTATTGCAACTTCATTTAAGGTGTTAGAAATATTAATTATAAAAAACAAAAAAAAAGCAAAACAATTTTATAATTACAATTATATAGAAGCTTTAATATATTTTTTAAATTATCCAAATAAAGCATATTCGGCAAATTTATTACAAGTTTTATTAAAAATTGTTCGTTTTGACAAAAGATCAAAACAAATAATTTTAAATAGTAAAACTATTTTACAAATAATTGAAATATTAGACAATTTAGAAAATAAAAACTTTCAATATTATGAATATAAAATTTTATGTGAAGGTTTGTATAAAACTATTAAAACAATAAATAAATGCTCTATACTCACATTATATCACTATTAAATTTAGTTCGCTCTTTTCCAGAATCAATGCAATACCTAATACCACATTTAAAAAAGGAACTAATATTCCAACTTTATGAAAATGAAGATACTGAAAAAGATAGAAATATCATTTGTATATGCAAAAGTTTAAATATACATTGTGTATATTTATATAACAATATTTTTGGTGACGAAGGTGACAATAACATTTTCAATGAATATACCTACAACAATATCAATGAATATAATAATATTATTGAAACAATATTAGTTTTATCATACTATGAGAATAAAAAAGTTCAACTACACTCTTTAGATGTATTATTCAGCTATATAAGACTAAACATAAATAACCAAAATCTATTAAAACAAAACTGTGGTTTCATTAAAAGAATCTCCTCAATCCTAGATCAAGAGACAAGCGATATAAACTTAGATATCCGTATTAAAAAGACTTGTATGTTTATTATCCATTTTTTAATAACTAATCCTGATCCATGTACTCAAATAGTTTTAAATAGTGATGCTCCTCAAAAAGCCAACTCATTTATTATTCAAACATTAGAAAAAAACAATTATAAAATTGTTCATAATAGTAGAGAACAAAGTATAATAGCAAGTGGTTTAGGAATATTACGTGGAGTAGTTACCAATGGTACTCAAAAACATAGAAACAATATTGTAAAGGAAGGGTGTTTAAAATATTTATCAAAGCTTCTATTTATCCCATCATTGGTACCAGGAAGGGTATATGAAATCTTATTTTGTTTAGAAGGACTTTTAAAAGCTGGCAACAAAAGTGAAAATGAAATAGTAGATTTGACCACAATGGACAACAAACCCCTTTGTTTAAATAATTCTTATGTAGAACTTTTTATTGAAAACAATATTTTTTCAGATCTTGCCAAATTCCGTAATGAAAATAAAGATAATATAAACCTAGCGCTCTATGATAAAATTTTGCTTTCAATTATATTATCTCATGGAGAAACCTACCAATTAAAAAAATCAAGAAAATCATATAAATAAAAAAATAGTTATAGCCATTATAGTTTAATTATCTAATAAAATATTATTATTTACTTTTGTAGAATTTCAGAGCAGGCATTAATAAAATTTTATTTATAAAAATTTTATAAAAAAAAAAATATTTTTATAAAAATTTTATAAAAAAATCTATTATTTTATTTTTCTTTCTATTAATTAGTTTTTTAGAAATAATAATATAGAAATAAATAATGAGAAATTTAAATAAAATTCCATTTAGATATATAACTAGACTAGGTACAAAACCAACTATTCCACAACCAAGAAACTTTTTCAGAATCGTTAATCAATATGAAAAAGGTGTCGTTTTTACTTTAGGTAAATTTAGCAGAATCTTAGAACCAGGTTTTCGTATCGTTATCCCTCTTCTTGAAGAGTCAACTATCATTGATTTTAGACTTCAATCATACACATTAGATAAACAAGAAATTATTTCAAAAGATAATATTTCATTAATTGTTGATGCCGTTGTTTTTTATAGAGTAATAAACTAATATTAAAAAAACTATTTCTATAAAATTATATATAATTAACAATTACTAATATCTTCATTATTTTTAAATAAAGGCTAATGACCCAGAACTTTTAGTTAATAAAGTATTAGAACCAGGTAAAATTGTTCAAGAATTTGTTCAAATTAAAATTCGTGAACTTTTATCAAACAATACACTTCATGAAATTTTAGTTAATCGTGAAAAATTCTCACAAGAAATATATGAATCAGCATCAACTTTAGAAGAGTGGGGTATAAAGATTGAAAGAGTTAATTTAAAGGATATTAAATTTGAACAATCAATCGTTAGAGC
Source organism: Dictyostelium purpureum (assembly GCF_000190715.1). NCBI lineage: Eukaryota > Evosea > Eumycetozoa > Dictyosteliales > Dictyosteliaceae > Dictyostelium > Dictyostelium purpureum. The sequence continues at coordinate 5,125 of NW_003519713.1, read as the reverse complement.
AATGGCAAAAGTAGCCGAAGCAGAGCAATTACGTCAATCTAAATTAATTCATGCACAATCAGAGGTTCAAACAGCAGAACAGATTTTAGCCGCCGCAACAATGCTCGAAAAGAGTCCCGTTGCAATTAGAATTAAAGAGTTGGATATCCTTTCACAAATTGCTAAAGAGCAATCAAACACTATTGTATATATCCCAGGCAGCGTTTTTGAATCAGTACCAAAGATCCAACAAGATTCGTCCCCAATCCAACTTAACAATCAATAAATATTTTATATTATAAAAGAAATATAATAGTAAATGTAAAATAAAAATAATATTTTTTTTTTAATGGCATAAAGCAACCATATTATTTATTAATTGGTATCATCATCTTCATATGATCTACTTTTATTAGACTTTTTTTTATTATATTTAAAAGTGGAATAAGAGTTTCTTGTGTATACTCTTTCTATTGAATCTTGAGATGTTTGGATATCATTTTTTAATTGTTTTAATTTCGATTTGGTATAGTTGTTATGGCCATATTGGGTTTGGGAGATGCATATATCACAATTTGTTTTACATGGTTTTGAAACTTCGCCAAAGTAATCCAATAATTGGACTCTTCTGCATACGTCATCATTTCTGCAAAAACTGTTAATACTATCAAGTAACTCTACTTTGTTCTCGGTCATTTGCTGCTTTTGTGCCACTAACTCCTGCTCTTCGCTATAGAAATAGGATGATGATGGTTGGGCTTGAGTTTGGATGATTCTACTGATTTTAAAATAGTCATTTGATGTATAATATAAAATGCATTCACTTGGTAAACCATCTCTACCTGCTCTGCCAGTTTGTTGATAATATGCCTCGATGGATGATGGCATGGTATAGTGAATGATAAATCTTACATCTTTTACATCAATACCCATACCAAAAGCTAATGTAGTTACGATAATTTTGAATGATTTGTTAGTCCATGCCTTTTGAATTTCGACTCTTTCACTATTCTTTAATGATCCATGATAGAAATGTGAATCTATATTTTCTTCATTTAAGTATTGCGATAGTAATTCACAATCATTTGTAGTTGCACAATAAATAATACCACATGACCTTGACTGTCTCATTTTAATGTAATCTGCGATATCTGCAAATGATCTTGATTGATCTGGACTCTTGCTTCTAATTTGATATAATAAATTGGTTCTGAGGAAGCTTGATGCTATGGTAACTGGGTTATGTAACTTTAGTTCATTTTTGATATCACTCTCTACTGATGGTTTGGCAGTTGCTGTAAATGCTGCGATTGGTACATTTGGAAAATTTTCTCTAAACAATGAAATCTTTCTATAAGCTGGTCTAAAATCGTGTCCCCATTCAGAAATACAATGAGCCTCATCGACTATTAATCTTTTTATTCTACCTTGATTATTCAATGTGTTCAATACCTCTAAAAACTCTGTTTGTGATAATCTTTCTGGTGAAACGTAGACTATTGAAATGTTACAGTTATCCTTGTCCAATAACTGCTCTATTGTTTTTCTATTCTGTAAGGGTGTATTACTACTATTAATTGAGCATGCTGGAACACCCAAAAGCTTTAATTTATGAACCTGATCCTGCATCAATGATAATAATGGTGAAAGTACAATCGAAATACCACTACTATCGACCAAAGATGGAATTTGAAAGCATAAACTTTTACCACCACCAGTTGGTAAACTGACAAAAGTATCTCTACCATGTAAAATTGAGTTTATAACCTGCTGCTGTAATGGTCTAAAGCTAGAATTACCAAATACCATCCTATTACAAGAGTCTACCAAGCTGTCCCATTCATGTTCTTTTTCCAAAACACCATCGATAGCATTTGATGACGGCGATTGCATTTTAATTGGTTTGTTTGGCAATTTATGCTTTGTTGTCAATATATCTTTGCTTGATTTGGATAACACTGTTGCCTTCCATTCTTTATATACATCAATAATATTTAAATATTCATCAACCTTAACTCTTTTCTTTTTTGATTTCAAACCCTCAATACCAATTGACTGAACTTGATTTAAATCATCAGTATTGTTAATTTGATTTTTTAATTTATCTTTCTTCTCTTTCTTTATTTTAGATTTAACACCTTCTGTTACCTCTTTTTCTGTAATAATAGAAACTATTAATATATAAACTTTTATTTTTTTTTATTTTTTTATTTATTTTTTTACCTTTTTCTTTTTGCTGTTTTACAATTGGCTGTTCTTGCTCTTCCTTAACTTTCTTCTTTCTTGGTTTGGATTCTTTTAATGGTTTTTCTAAATTTGACTTTATTCGATCTAGTTCAGGAGATTTAAAACCTGGGCTCATTGTCACAATGTGTTCACCATTTTCATCCAAATTATATTCTCTGAATATTTCATTTTGATCAACTTCCAACGATACCTCTTCATCCTCTGGTTGCACTAAAATTGATTTCTTTTTAGACTTTTTACTTGGTTTAATACTATTTACATTTTCGTCTAAAACTATAATGTCTACTTCATTATTTTTGAAATCCTCCTTCATAGTCTGTTTCTTTTTATTTTTTTTACTTGTTATTATTTCAGGACTATCTTGATAATCTAAATCACCACTCTTGCCCATTAAATTTTTCTCCAATTGCTTTTGTTTTTTTGTTTTAATAACTTCGAATGTATCATCATAATCCTCTCTTATAACTTCTTCATTTTGATTATTAGCGTTGTTGATGTCGTTGTCGTTGTTGTCACTATTACTATTATTACTATTATTTTTTGAACTATTTAATAAAGAGTTACTATTTAATTTAACTAATAAGCCATGCTTATTTAAAAATGAAATATCTTTAACATCTTTTGATATTCTATTTTGACCTGTTAAAACACATTTTTTTATTTTTTTTGATGGATCCTTCCATTCTATGTAACCCTCACTTTTACTATCCAATACAATCTCTTCATTGCTTGATGGATTTATAGTTGAATTGTTTTTTTCGGTTGAATAATAACTTTTATTATTATTATAAATATTATTATTCCTATTATTTATTAAATAGTGATATGAATATCCTATTGGTTTATTATTTATAAATTGTAAAATATATGGTTTATCAATAAATCTATTCATATCATATTATGTTATATGGTTGATACATATATTTTATAAAAAAAATAAAAGGTTTCAAAAAAAAAAAATTAAAAATTAGTTTAATTTAAAAAAATTAAAAAAAAAAAGAAATTTTTTTTTTTTTTTTTTTTTTTTTTTTTTGGATTTATATTTAAACCGAAAAAAGTATTTATTAATTATGAATAAAACACAACAATTATTTTACATCATTTATTTTCAAATTAAAAAATATATCTCTATCTTTTTTTCCCTTTAAAAAAGAAATTTTAAAAATTATTTTTTTTTCAAAAAAAAAAAAATAAAAAAAAATAAAAAAAATAAAAATAAAAAATAAAAAAACAAATATAAAAAATAAAAAAACAAATATGATTATTAATTTGTTTTTTTATTAATTAATTTAATTGAAAAATTACGAAATCAAAATAAATTAATTATAAAGAGGAAATCAAAATTAATTAATTTGATACCAATTTTCAATTAATTATATATAGATTTTCTGGTATGAAAATTTTTGATGAATTAAATTGATAGAGTTTGGATTTAATTAATTAATAATAGAACGCTCGTTGTCAATTAATTTATTTTTAAAAACTGAGAAAAACCATTTTCCACTAATTTTGGAACCAAATCCCCATTATAAAATCAAATCAGATGATAATCAATTGAGATTTCTCACTCAGTTCGCGTGCTCAAAAAAAAAAAAATAAAAAAAAAAAAAAAAAATTTTAATCTAAAGGTGAGAGGTGTGCTATTGCATAAAAAAAATAAGTATTTTTGAAAAAAAAAAATATAATGGTTGCTTTAAATTAATATAGGATGTGTTTTTTCATGCGCGAATAACCCCCAAAAAAAAAAAAAATATCTAGAGTATTTCTAATTTATTATAACAATCTTGAATGCTGAAAAAAAAAAAATTTGATTTTTTTTTTTAATTTATTTTATTTTAATTTTTTTTTTTTATTTTTTAATTTTTTTAATTTTATAATATTTTTTTAACCAATAGTTATATGTATTTTAAAAATAATCAACATTCTCCCACACAATAATAGTATTATTTTTATTATTTTTGTTTTTACTTTTTTAAATAAATAAAAAAATAAAATAAATACAATTTCTTATTTTTGCTTTTTATTTTTATTCATTTTACACATATACCCAATTTATACATACAACCACAATTACCCAATACCAACTTTAGCCACACCAATACTTTTTTTTGCAAATTTTTTTTTCACATATATCCTGTGTGAATTTCTATTGGCTGGTTTTTTATATATCTTCAATATTAAGGTCCTTTTCAATTTTTCTTTCAAAAAAAAGTAATTTAATTTTTTTTCATACACATAAAAATTTTTTTTTTTAAAATAATATCTATTTTTTATTTTGTGTTATTTTTTTTTTTATTTTTTTTTATTTTTTATTTTTTTTTTGTGTATATACCACATTTTTTTTTTATCTTACCCTTTTTTTTTTTTTTTTTTTTTTTTTTTCTTTGGGGTAAATATAAAAAAAAAAATAAATTTTTTTTTTTTTTTTTTAAAAAAAATTTTATTTTATTTTGTTTTATTTATTTTTATATTTTAAATTTTTTATAAATTTAAAAAAAAATATTAATTAATTATTTTCTTTTTTTTTTTTAAAATAATTTCCCAAAAAAAAAAAAAACTCTTCAAATAGAAAAAAATTCCAAGAAAAAAAAAAGGGGAAAATATTTTTTTTTTAAAAATTGAAAAATAGGTTTTTCTCATTACCCCCCCCCCCTCAAAAAAAAAAAAAAAAATTAAACAAACTTCAAAAAAATAACAATAAAGGGGGGATCTCTTTGAAGGTGGGGAAAAAAAAAAATTATGGGTTTAAAATAATTATAAACCCTCTTGGAAATTCTCCCCCCAAAAAAAAATAAAAAAAAAAATTATTTATTTTTAAAAAAAACCCTCTCCTGTGGAATAAAAAGAATAAATTTTGTGGGAAAAGGGGTTTGTGGGTGGGGGATTTGAATTTTTGTGG